>NC_057802.1:556459626-556529394 GCF_018294505.1 Triticum aestivum
AGGCTTGCATTATTTCTAGAGGTCCAAAGATTCAGTTCACCTTTCTAGGTATTTCAGTTTCAGGCTTGCATTATTTCTAGAGGCCCAAAGATCCAGTTCACCTTTCTAGGTATTTCACTTTCAGGCTTGCATTATTTCTAGAGGCCCAAAGATTCAGTTCACCTTTCTAGGTATTTCAGTTTCAGGCTTGCATTATTTCTAGAGGCCCAAAGATTCAGTTCACCTTTCTAGGTATTTTAGTTACAGGCTTGCATTATTTCTAGAGGCCCAAAGATTAAGTTCCCAGTCGGCGGCAAGCGGCCCTGCTACCCATGCCGGTGTCGACCTCAACCCGCAAGGGCCGGCGTCGGACGGGTTCCCGGGGCTTGGGCTCTACAGAGCCTTCCTCCAGAGCGACGATGGCGAGCTCCTCCCTCGGTGCGTGAGGGGCTCCGGGCTCCCTCCCTATCGTGAATAACTTCCGTGATGAGTTAGCTCATTCTTTGTTTCATGAAGTGTTTTTTTTATTTTGTGAAGCTTGATTGACGACTTGTATGTTTAAGTGGGATATCTCATTTGTATGGAAAAAGTAAAAACTATCATGTTTTGCATGCTTGATTTGTATAGATGGTTCGTTTATGTCAATTGTGAGCGGGAGGAGGCCACAGAAGAGCCGGCCACACCAAGAGGGTGCTTGGATCCAAGGGACTTATTTTAGTCTGACTAAAAATAGTCTCTTTAAGAGGCTAAAGTTCCAAGCATCCCTGACTAAAGAGGGGCCAAAACTAGTCTTGAGACTAAAAATTTTTAGTCAGGGGTACCCCTACTAAAATGTGGATTAGTCATCTCTCTCCTCATTTAAATCCTCTCCTTTAACACAGGCGAGTTCTGGATTGGAGGGTTTGGAGGATAATAAATGCTCATTAACTTGATTTTAGTCTCTTTACTATTTGGATCCAAGCATGGGTGAGGCTAGCAAGTTTTAGTCCCACTACTTTTAGTCATGGAACTAAAACGTATCCAAGCACCCTCCAAATCCAGCAGGAAATAGGGTCCAAAGTAGTCAAATGATTGAGATAGAGCATTTATTGTCAATCTAACCTTGCCATCCATACACCTCTTTGGTTTAGAGTTAGTTCAGGGTTAGAATCTAACTCTAACCTCTAACTGAGTTAGAGTTCTCCTCGTCTCGGTTCATCGCCATCATACTTTCCCCATTCCTGTGTTTTCAGTATCCTGCGAATCAAAGAGGCCCTTTTTTTGCGGGAAAAATCAAAGAGGCCCTTAGACTGGTTTCGGTCCGGTCATTTTTTATAAACGTGTTATGTCCAAAATTTAATGAACGTGCTCCGGTTTCCACGATAATAATCCGGTTTCATGTAGTAATTCATTCATTTATTTATTTATTCTTCTGCGGGGGGTTTGCATGTAATTCGTGAGGTCTGAAATGTAAAGTACCCCGGCATATGCTCCGAGTCGTGCATGCACTACGACCCAGATGCTCTATGTCCCACATGTCGGCGAATGGGAGCACGTGGAAATAGCCTAGGAGTACATATAGGAGGATAAATGCGTGAAATAATATGTATTGTGAAGCGTAGCCACGGTTCGAAAAGGAGACCTAAAGTGATGACAGCTATAGGTCGCACGCACCCAACTAGTGGTACTATACATACGACTAATTTTTCCCTCAAAAAAAAAGAGGCACGAGTGCTCAGTACTCCTATTCTATAAACACGAGTCCCATCTGACAACAGCGTCCGTGCTATAGCTAGCTCTCCTGCCTCGTTTCTCTCTTCTATAGTAATTCTAAACTCGGCCCACGCCCGGTGGGCGGGGTGGGTTTGCTCAACTGCGGCCCCACCTCATAGTGAAAACGTTACGACTGGAATAAAAATGCCATATACTCCCTCCATTCATAAATATAAGCCTTTTTAGATACTATTTCAAATGGAATACAACATACAGATGTATGTAGACATAGTTTAGAGTGTAGATTCACTCATTTTGCTCCGTATGTAGTAGTCACTTGCTGGAATCTTTAGAAAGACTTATATTTGGGAACGGAGGGAGTACTATACTAATAAAACATTAAGGCCACGAGGCGATGCAGTGCTAGTTACAGGAGGCAAGAAGAGATGCATCCATCGACGACGTCCACCTCCTCGACTCAGGGCGCCGGCCCACCGAACGGCGCCTAAGTAGCAGCGGCTTTCGTGGCCAGGTCGACGTGCTTCTGAACAATGGCATCCAAAGATTCCAGCCGCTGGAAGAAGGCCAACGTCTTTCTGTCCTCGCTTGCCTTGTAGTGGCCTATGTAGACGATTTCCTCGTAGACGTGGATGTGCAGGTCAACGGTTGCTTGCATGGCGAGGCGCTGCGCGGCGAGCGCGGCCTCGAGGTGCACATTCTTCGTCGCGAACTCCGGCACCTGCAGGGCCACCAGGGCTTGAAAGAGTTTGTCACCATGGAGGCCGATGAGGGTGGCAGGCAATGAGGAGCCTGGGCGCGCGGGCTGGAGCAGTACGGCAAGGTCGTCCGCGCGCTTCTTGATGGCAGTGAATTTGCGGATGAAGTTGACCATCATGTCGTCCATGCGAGAGGCGAAGCCGGCGTCGGCGAGGGCTATGATGCCTGCGGTCGCCAGCACCGTCTGGAAACGCTGTGCGGTGCGGGGCCGCAGGCCGGCGCCTTGGATGATTTGGCACATCCGACTGCCGCTCGCGTCCATCGCCTCCATAGGTGCTTGTGGCTTCTGGTCACTTGGTCTTGGATTGGAGTGAGCAGTGTTGCGCAGAGACTTGGGAGTAGATGGATTGGAGTGGTGGGGCGTCTTTATTATATGAGAGTCCAAACTCTGTTGCATTCACATCGTGCTGGCTCTATTCTGCTTCTCCAATTAATTCCCTCTGCATGTAATTGAGGATGCATCATTGACCGTTCAACGTCTCGGGAACCGCTACCCTCTCCCTCCTTGGCATTCAAGCACCTATGGACCCGTCGACGACGAGGTGCCTATGGTGACTTTGTAAATTTCAAGATGATAGTGCCGTGCGTGTGTGCGTTCATAGGGGTGAGTGTATGCGCGTGTATATGAGCGCTTGCGTCTGTACTATGTAAAAAAACGTAAATGCGTGTCAAAAAGAGACTAGTCAGTATACTCAATATTGTGTACCTCAGAGAGGAAAACGATAGAACTAGTACGTATTTATTTACGGTGCAGATTCACTCATTTTGCTCCATATGTACTCCGTCTCGGTGTAGTCTAGTCACTTGTTGAAATCTCTAGAAGGGCAAATACTCCTTTCTGGTTTACAGGGCTATACTACCAAGTAGTTGTACGTACTAGTACAATAGTGGGCTCACATAGCAATTTTGTCTCATGCAAGAGCCTAGCTATATGCATGCTCCAATGTTCGCAACTGCAACGTTCGGTTTGCGCTTGGCTCTTCGCCTCTTCGAGAAGAAGAACAATGATGTTACTACTACTGCTTCTACAGTGTCGAATCCACTGCTGCATGTCCGTCCACCGCGAGCGGGACGGATAGCTTGTTGTAGAAGTACTACTAAGCAAAAGCCTGTCCTCGTTTGCGAGCAACCGCGCGCATGGGTGAGGGAGAAGGCGTGTAGTAAAATCAAGCTTCTCCTCGTTGTATGAGTTGACGCGACACATCATAGCGCTGGCCCCACATGCTTGCCTCTAAACTTGGCTGAAAGACCCGCAGTGTACAATATATTTGCTGCAACCCCTAACATTTACCCACCACAAATTAAAATATATGTGGCCGTATGTATCGTTCTGATTCAGAGGCTGGGGAGTCCCCCCTTTTCGAAAAAAACAAATTAACATATATATTCCTGTCTTGACCAGATGAGCGTGCAAACTACAATCACCAGGGTGTCAGGTAGGGCCAGAAGACTATTTTAATATATTTTTTATAACTTCGAGACGGCCACATAGCATGGAGCCGACCCCAACGATTTTAAGCTTACTGGCACGGTACACGCTATCCTAGACTACTCTACACATGAAACTGCCACATGAGCGTCCGGGCTGCGCTTGGCTCTTCGCCTCTTCGGGAAGTCGAACAATGATGGAGTACTACTGCACTGGAGGAGTACTACAGTACGCTTCTGGCCATCTGACACCGATTGAACTGCTGCATGTCCACCGCGTGCGGGAGGGAGAGCGTGTAGCGAAAGCTTCTCCTAGTCTTGCCAGCCACCACGCTCATGGGCGAGGGAGGGACACTCCTGCCTTTGCGTGTATGACAGGTGGGCCCGACAGGTGTGTGGCCAACCTATCATACAGCCAAAGGCAGGTGCAGTTAAGTCCGCGAGGGAGAGGATAATCAAACTTCTTGTTGATGTACGAGTTGACGCGACACATCAAAGCACTCCACTCGATATATTTCAATAATTTGCGTTTACCGATGCATTAATTACAACGCATGCATGCATGCCGTGACTCTCCTTTTGATACTTGCATGTGTTGATTTAATGCACCTTGAAGTAGTATAAAATATGTGACGGTAGAGCTTTGTAATAACCCGGCCCAAGTCGAGAGATGGTTGTGCACGAGGAGGGCGAGATCATGCAGACCGAACAGGACCCGACGATGGAGCTCTCTAAGGTCTCGATGGACCTCACCGTGCTCCACTGCCCCTTGTGCCTCCGCCCCTTGACGCCTCCAGTGTATGAGGTTCGAATACACCTCGTCCGTTCGGCTGATTGAGCAAGGTGCAGGTTTCTTGATTGATGTGTTGTTCGATTGATTTCTGCAGTGCAAGGGAGGGCACCTGGCCTGCGCGGACTGCCGCGTCGAGCGCCCCGGGAACCAGCGGCAGTGCCAGAAGTGCGAGCGCGGCGGTGGCTTCAACGTGCGGAACACGGCGGTGGACTCCGTCCTTTCGTCGGTGAGGGTGGAGTGCCCGCACGAAGGCTGTGGGCTCTACGTCACTTACCAGAAGCTCACCGATCACCAGAGCGTGTGTCCGCTCGCGCCCTGCAAATGCCTCGTGCCCGTCTGCGGCTACGAAGGCCCGCCGTCGGTGCTCTACCACCACATCAGCACCGCGCATCCCATGCCCGTGCACAGGATCCAGTACGGCAAGGTGCTCCAGCTGCAAGTGCCACTGTCGGAGCCACGGCTCTTGCTGTTCGCGGAGGAGGACCGCCGCGCGTTTTTATTGGTCGGCGGCGTGCTCGACATCGGCGCGCCTATCGCCGTGTCGGTCGTCTGCATCAGAGCGGGGGCGTCCCCACTGCCGCACTACGTGGCCAAGCTATGGGCGAACGGCCCGCCGGGGGAGCCCAAAGGCACGACCGACACCGTCAAGGTGGAAATGGAGGTGACAAGCAGCAAGGATCCCGGCGACGTCGACGTGCATGAGCTGACCTTCTTGACAGTTCCGCCCAAGCTGCTGGCCGGGGCTAAGCTTGTGTCCCTCCACATTCAGATTGACAAGCTCACGTCCTAAATGTTTCTACAGTGCCTTCTGTTTATCTTAGTAATATGCTAATATAGGGATTACCTTGGTCTACTTTAGCTTAAGAAATGGTGGGTTTTGGTGGCGATGCAGCAATTACTTCGACATCAGATCAGTAATTTCCAACAGTCGAACGGATATTTTGTGTCTGTTGGATATAAAGTTCCTTTGGGTAAGAAGTACTACTTGTCATCAAAATGGATAAAAGGAGATGTATGTAGACGTATTTTAGTTCTAGATACGTCCCTTTTTATCCATTTTGATGACAAGCACTCCCTCCGTTCCACAATACATGCCTTCCATTTGTCAAAATATAGATGTATCTAGACATGTTTTAGTATATAGGTACATCCATGATAGAGCCAATCGGATGGTTGAGAACACTACAATTCATAGCTACAGATGTGTGTGTGACTCCCAGATGCAGAGGCCGGGGGTCATCATCCTCCTTTTCGAGAAAAAACAGACGCGTGTGTGAGAGGACGAGTGCGTGCGTGCACCTCTTCTCTTCCTGTATAACGTACTACTAAACTCAGAGTACAAGTTTTTGTGGGTGGCACGATGGTGCGTGCGAGAAGTCCCGAGAGATAGGTTTAACGCGTCTGAAAAAAAGACTAGCCTAGAGCTCGCCACGCGGCTATTCCTGTCGAACGCCCCATTAACCGTAAGATATGTATACGACGGTGCCAGTTATTGCACGTACACAGCAGTGCTCTTATAGGGCTTAATTCAAAAATCTCACCAACCAAGATGGTGAGTGGTGGAATATTTTTTGTAGTTTGCAAAAGCACCTAATTAATGCTCTTGTTTTTCTCAAAAAATTATGTTTATCAATGCATTAATTGCAATGCATGCATGCATAAAGTACATGCATTGGTCAATTTTCTCTTAATACTTGCATGCAATGATTTAATGCACCTTGGAATCTGAACATGTGTTGGGGAACAACCAAATTGAGCCTTATAAAACGGAAAAACTAAAATTTTGAGATAAGCCCTATAAAACCGGAAAGGAGGGAGTAGAAAAAGAAGTACTCCATCCGGGAATAGTGCCGCACTTCGAAACTAGAACTGTCAATAAATTTTGAGCTTGCGTCTTGTCACATTCCAAATTACTCCACGCTATATTGAATTGCAAACCTATTCACACCGATCACAACCTAAACGGTTTCCCACTTAGGAGCGTGTTAGTACCACGCTATATTGAATTGCAAACCTGTGCACACCGATCACAACCTAAACGGTTTCCCACTTAGGAGCGTATTAGTACTCGGTTATAAATACTAGTATGCCAAGATGACTGCACATTCCTCCTCAACTCCTCATCCACAAAAACAAACAAGTCATTCAACATCCTTCCCTTGCATCTGCCATGGCTAGCGTGAGTTCTGGGTCGAGAGATTGCCACCAGGGAGAGGCGAGCATGGAAGCGGAAGCACGAGAGATGTCCCGCCTCGCTACGAGAGCAGCCGACATGTCCCGTCACGCGGAAGTAGCAGCACAGAGGTCCCGCCGCGCCGCTGAAGCAGCACGGAGGTCCCGCCGCGCCGTCGATGCAGCAGACTGGTCCGGCCGCGCCGCAGGAGCAGCAGAGATGTCCCGCCGCGCCACGAATGCAGCAGAGATGTCCCGCCGCGCCGCGGCGGCCTGGGAAAATTTCTCGCGGGCAGGTGACGACTGTTACAGGCGCGTTCATGCGATCGTCCATAGCCAGATGGATCAGATCTCCGGCTGGGCGAGGTTGCAGGACGACATGAAAGCCTCGTTCGAACAGGCTACCGGCGTCATCCGGCAACTAAGGGAGGGCAATGAGAGGCTCCGAGCCGAGCGCGACCTGCTGAGGGAGAAGATCGTCCGAAGTGCAGACCAGCAGGAGGAGACCAGTGCCTTGTTGAAGAGGACCGGCGTCATCGTCAAGAAACTTATGGATGAGAATGACATGCTCCGCAACGAGCGCCAAAGGCTGGTGGAGGAATCCGTGGATGTTCTCAAGCAGCGTCTTGAGGACACGAAAGAGCTCATCGCCGCTCGCTGCAGAGACAAGTTCCCGCGGCCTGCAGCAATGCATCAAGAAAGTAGAGATCAGCGAGCCAGATCCTTGTCTTCCTTCTTCTTTTGCCCTTGTGTATTTCGGGCGTAGCCGCATGTGGCTTTTTTAATTATCTTTCTAATTATGTAAGACAATTAATCGTCCTTATCTTTCTGTGGAAGATCAATGTTGCGAGGCTGGAATGAAGAAAACTCTTGCTGTGGCGACCCTGGCGTTGCTGTTCTTCTAGTTGTTGTTGGGCTTCCTTCAGTCTCCTGGTTTCTTTTGATGTAATAATCAGTTTAGGATGTGGATTGTGTCGTCGGTTGTGAAATGTTGGGTTCTAGCGCGGATGTTTGGCCTTTCTTGGCCTCTTGGGATGTTACGATTTCAATCTGGTAGCTTTTAGCCCTTCGTGTTAGGCTGGAGTTGTGCTGAACTTCTTGTGAATTGTGGTGGTCTTCAGTAATGAAAACCGGAAGGGGCAAGCCCTTCTTTGATCAAAAAAAATTAATCGTCCTTATATATTCATCAGTCTTGCTATAAGTCGTAGTAGATGCTATATAGGTCCGTCGGATCTTACATCAAGATCCGTGCTTTCAGATTTTCTTTTTTCCCTCTTAAATCTCAGTCGAGTGAGACATAGCCACGCCATTAAACAGAGGCTCGGGCGCCATTAATGGAGACCTTGGGAGAGAGGTGGACGGCAGATGGAGGTCAAAGGGCTCTCCTCCCGATAAGCACGCGCAGGGGTCTGATTGCACGCCTCTCGTACTCAAATAGCTACCCTGCACGGCGCCTCCTAGCTAATAAAAAATGGGGACGTCTGGCGGCACGTAAATGGTACTAGTAAGTAGAACGCCCATGGTTTCAATAATACTTGTGTTTCCGATTGTAACGTGACTGCACTTGTTCCAAAATGACTTTGTTGATTGTTAATGTGTGCGCCTTCGCAAATCGGACTGCAAATTTACCACAGCATGTTGGTGCCATGTCATGGCACCAAGCCAAGTTTCATTATTTTCATGCGTGTTTTGGATTTACAGGAATTAAAAAACTAGGTTTCTCAATGTTTCCAACACAGCCACGACGCCCAGAATTTTGAATTTCATTCACATTTCTTGCATGGAACCTAGAAATTTACCCGAGGACACACATGTGATTTTTCAACCAACTTTGGTGCACTGGAACATGTGCTTGTATTTCAAATTTGAATTATGCACACAAAGGTAACACGTTCCCTCCCAGAACCACGAGCCTTCTTGAGAGAAGCTCCGATTTGCAAGAAGCTTATACCAAAATTTGTTCCTATTCGGCCAATTTTTTTACCACGCCATGGTACTACCATGACATGACACCATGCCAAGTTTCATGATTTTAAAACCAAGTTTCTCAATGTTCTCGACCGAGCCACGATGCCCAGATGTTTGAATTTTACTCTCATTTTTTGCATGGGACCTACTCCCTCCTTCCATCTATATAGGGCCTAATGTGTTTTTCAAGACAGCCCTTGACTATTGACAAGATTAATAGCACATGAGATGTATAATATGAAAATTATATTATTGGAAGCTCCTTTAACATACAAATTTGAAGGTATGCTTTGTGTAAGTTGCATGTCATATATTATTGCTCTAACGTTTGGTCAAAGTTAGCCTCGAAAAACGCATTAGGACCTATATAGATGGGAGGAGGGAGTAGAAATTCACCCGAGGACAAAAATGTGATTTTTCAACCAACTTTGGTGCACGGGAGCATGTGCTTGTAGTTCAAATTTGTATTATGCACATTAAATGACCAAAAACTCAATTAATGTGTAAATAAGGCCAAACGAAGCCGGAATAATTCCAAAATTTAACAGGGCACTCATGTAGTTCTATGTTGCCTTTGTAAATAAACTCAAGGGGGACAACGTATATCATTTCGCACTCAAAGGTGGCACGTTCCCTCTCAGAACCACGAGCCTTCTTGAGAGAAGCTTCGGTTTGCAAAAAGCTTATACCAAAATCTGTTCCTATTCGGCCTATTTTTTTACCACAACATGGTAGTACCATGACATGACATCCATGCCAAGTTTCATGATTTTCAGACGTGTTTTGGATTTACAAGAATTTTAAAACCAAGTTTCTCAATGTTCTCGGCCGAGCCACGATGCCCAGATGTTTTAATTTTATTCTCATTTCTTGCATGGGACCTAGAAATTCACCCGAGGACACAAATGTGATTTTTCAACCAACTTTGGTGCACGAGAGGATGTGCTTGTAGTTCAAATTTGACTTATGCACATTAAATGACCAGAAACTCAATTAATGTATAAAAAACGACAAACGAACCCGGAATAATTCCAAAATTTAACAGGGCACTAATGTAGTTCTATGTTGCCTTTGTTAAGAAACTCAAGGGGGGGCAGCGTATATCGTTTCACACTCAAAGGTGGCACGTTCCCTCTTAGAACCACGAGCTTCCAAATCGGCCCAATTTTTTACCACAACATGTTAGTGCCATGACATGACACCATGCCAAGTTTCATGATTTCCAGGCGAGTTTTGGCTTTACATGAATTTAAAATCAAAGTTTCTCGATGTTCTCGACCGAGTCATGACGCCCAGATGTTTGAATTTCATTCTCATTTCTTCCATGGGACCTAGGAATTCAACCAAGGACACACATGTGATTTTTCAACCCACTTTGGTGCACCGGAGCATGTGCATGCAATTCATATTCAGATTATGCACATTAAAAGTCCAGAAACTCAATTAATGTATAAAAAGGCCAAATGAACCCGAAATAATTCCAAAATTTAACAGGGCACTCATATAGTCTATGTTGCCTCTGTAAATAAAATCAGGGGGGAGGCAGCGTATATCGTTTCGCACACAAAGGTGACATGTTCCTTCTCGGAACCACGAGGCTTGTTGAGAGAATCTCCGTTTTGCAAGAGGCTTATACCAAAACTTGTCCCAATTCAGCCAAAAATTATACGTATGAAAACAGGGTTTAGATTATCCCAAACATCTCGCTACCTAGACCAATAATGTACTATGATTTGAATTCAACATAAAATGGATACAAATATTTGAATTGGAGAGCGTATGGTACATGTAGTGATGGAAATATGCCCTAGAGGCAATAATAAAGATATTATTTATTTCCTTATATCATGATAAATGTTTATTATTCATGCTAGAATTGTATTAACCGGAAACATAATACATGTGTGAATACATAGACAAACAGAGTGTCACTAGTATGCCTCTACTTGACTAGCTCGTTAATCAAAGATGGTTATGTTTCCTAGCCATAGACATAAGTTGTCATTTGATTAACGAGATCACCTCATTAGGAGAATGACGTGATTGACTTGACCCATTCCGTTAGCTTAGCACCCGATCGTTTAGTATGTTGCTATTGCTTTCTTCATGACTTATACATGTTCCTCTGACTATGAGATTATGCAACTCCCGTTTACCGGAGGAACACTTTGTGTGCTACCAAACGTCACAACGTAAATGGGTGATTATAAAGGTGCTCTACAGGTGTCTCCAAAGGTACTTGTTGGGTTGGCGTATTTCGTGATTAGGATTTGTCACTCCAATTGTCGGAGAGGTATCTTTGGGCCCACTCGGTAATGCACATCACTATAAGCCTTGCAAGCATTGTGACTAATAAGTTAGTTGCGGGATGATGTGTTACGGAACGAGTAAAGAGACTTGCCGGTAACGAGATTGAACTAGGTATCGAGATACCGACGATCGAATCTCGGACAAATAACATACTGATGACAAAGGGAACAACGTATGTTGTTATGCGGTCTGACCGATAAAGATCTTCGTAGAATATGTGGGAGCCAATATGGGCATCCAGGTCCCGCTATTGGTTATTGACCGGAGACGTGTCTCGGTCATGTCTACATAGTTCTCGAACCCGTAGGTTCCCCACGCTTAAAGTTACGATGACAGTTTTATTATGAGTTTATGTATGTTGATGTACCGAAGTAGTTCGGAGTCCCGGATGAGATCGGGGACATGACGAGGAGTCTCGAAATGGTCGAGACGTAAAGATCGATATATTGGACGACTATATTCGGACTTCGGAAAGGTTCCGAGTGATTCGGGTATTTTTCGGAGTACCGGAGAGTTACGGGAATACGTATTGGGCCTTATTAGGCCATACGGGAAAGAAGAAAAAGGGCCTCAAGGGTGGCCGCACCCCTCCCCTTGGTCTGGTCCGAATTGGACTAGGGAAGGGGGGCGCCCCCTTCCTTCCTTCTCTTTTTCCCTTCCTCTTTTCCTATTCCATATGGGAGGTGGAATCCTACTAGGACTAGGGAGTCCTAGTAGGACTCCACACTTGGTGCGCCCCCTCCTAGGGCCGGCCTCCTCCTCCCTTGCTCCTTTATATACGGGGGCAGGGGGGCACCCCAGAGACACAACAATTGATCCTTGAGATCTTTTAGCCGTGTGCGGTGCCCCCCTCCACCAAATTACACCTCGATAATATCATTGCGGAGCTTAGGCGAAGCCCTGCATCGGTAGAACATCATCATCGTCACCACGCCGTCGTGCTGACGAAACTCTCCCTCAACACTCGGCTGGATCGGAGTTTGAGGGACGTCATCGAGCTGAACGTGTGTAGAACTCGGAGGTGCCGTGCGTTCGGTACTTGATCGGTCGGATCGTGAAGACGTACGACTACATCAACCGCGTTGTGATAACGCTTCCGCTGTCGGTCTACGAGGGTACGTGGACAACACTCTCCCCTCTCGTTGCTATGCATCACCATGATCTTGCGTGTGCGTAGGAAATTTTTGAAATTACTACGTTTCCCAACAGTGGCATCCGAGCCTGGTTTTATGCGTTGATGCTATGCACGAGTAGAACACAAGTGAGTTGTGGGCGACATAAGTCATACTGCTTACCAGCATGTCATACTTTGGTTCAGCGGTATTGTGAGATGAAGCGGCCCGGACCGACATTACGCGTACGCTTACGCGAGACTGGTTTCAGCGTTCGGAGCACTCGTTGCTTAAAGGTGACTGGCGGGTGTCTGTCTCTCTCACTTTAGTTGAACCGAGTGTGGCTACGCCCGGTCCTTGCGAAGGTTAAAACAGCACCAACTTGACAAACTATCGTTGTGGTTTTGATGCGTAGGTAAGAACGGTTCTTGCTAAGCCCGTAGCAGCCACGTAAAACTTGCAACAACAAAGTAGAGGACGTCTAACTTGTTTTTGCAGGGCATGTTGTGATGTGATATGGTCAAGACATGATGTGATATAATGTGTTGTATGAGATGATCATGTTTTGTAACCGAGTTATCGGCAACTGGCAGGAGCCATATGGTTGTCGCTTTATTGTATGAGATGCAATCGCCATGTAATAGTTTTACTTTATCACTAAGCGGTAGCGATAGTCGTAAAAGCAATAAGTTGGCGAGACGACAACGATGCTACGATGGAGATCAAGGTGTCGCGCCGGTGACGATGGTGATCATGACGGTGCTTCGGAGATGGAGATCACAAGCACGGTGCTTCGGAGATGGAGATCACAAGCACAAGATGATGATGGCCATATCATATCACTTATATTGATTGCATGTGATGTTAATCCTTTATGCATCTTATCTTGCTTTGATTGACGGTAGCATTATAAGATGACCTCTCACTAAAATTTCAAGATAAAAGTGTTCTCCCTGAGTATGCACCGTTGCAAAAGTTCTTCGTGCTGAGACACCACGTGTTAATCGGGTGTGATAGGCTCTACGTTCAAATACAACGGGTGCAAAACAGTTGCACACGCGGAATACTCAGGTTAAACTTGACGAGCCTAGCATATACAGATATGGCCTCGGAACACAGAGACCGAAAGGTCGAGCGTGAATCATATAGTAGATATGATCAACATAGTGATGTTCACCATTGAAACAACTCCATCTCACGTGTTAATCGGACATGGTTTAGTTGCTTTGGATCACATAATCACTTAGATGATTAGAGAGATGTCTATCTAAGTGGGAGTTCTTAAGTAATATGATTAATTGAACTTAAATTTATCATGAACTTTGTCCTGATAGTATTTTGCAAATTATGTTGTAGATCAATAGCTCGCGTTGTTGCTTCCCTGTGTTTATTTTTTGTTCCTAGAGAAAAATTATGTTGAAAGATGTTAGTAGCAAAGATGCGGATTGGATCCGTGATCTGAGGATTATCCTCATTGCTGCACAGAAAAATTATGTCCTTGATGCACCGCTAGGTGACAGACCTATTGCAGGAGCGGATGCAGACGTTATGAACGTTTGGCTAGCTCAATATGATGACTACTTGATAGTTTAGTGCACCATGCTTAACGGCTTAGAATCGGGACTTCAAAGACGTTTTAAACGTCATGGACCATATGAGATGTTCCAGGAGTTGAAGTTAATATTTCAAGCAAATACCTGAGTTGAGAGATATGAAATCTCCAACAAGTTCTATAGCAAAAAGATGGAGGAGAATCGCTCAACTAGTGAGCATGTGCTCAGATTGTCTGGGTACTACAATCGCTTGAATCAAGTGGGAGTTTATCTTCCAGATAAAATAGTGATTGACAGAATTCTCTAGTCACCATCACCAAGCTAGTAGAACTTCGTGATGAACTATGGTATGCAAGGGATGACGAAAGTAATTCCCGAGCTCTTCGTGATGCTGAAATCGACGAAGGTAGAAATCAAGAAAAACATCAAGTGTTGATGGTTGACGAGACAACTTCAAGTGTTGATGGTTGACGAGACCGCTAGTTTCAAGAAAAGGGCAAAGGAAAAAAGGGGAACTTCAAAAAGAACGGCAAGCAAGTTGCTGCTCAAGTGAAGAAGCCTAAGTCTGGTCCTAAGCCTGAGACTAAGTGCTTCTACTGCAAAGGGACTGGTCACTGGAAGCGGAACTACCCCAACTATTTGGTGGATAAGAAGGATGGCAAAGTGAACAAAGGTATATTTGATATACAGATTATTGATGTGTACTTTACTAGTGTTTATAGCAATCCCTCGGTAATTGATACTGGTTCAGGTTCTAAGAGTAGTAACTCGAAACGGGAGTTGCAGAATAAACAGAGACTAGTAAAAGTGAACAAAGGTATATTTGATATACAGATTATTGATGTGTACTTTACTAGTGTTTATAGCAACCCTCGGTAATTGATACTGGTTCAGTTGCTAAAGAGTAGTAACTCGGAAACGGGAGTTGCAGAATAAACAGAGACTAGTAAAAGGCGAGGTGACGATGTGTGTAGTTCCAAGATTGATATGATCATCATCGCACACTCCCTATACTTTCGGGATTAGTGTTGAAACTAAATAAGTGTTATTTGGTGTTTGCGTTGAGCATGAATATGATCTGATCATGTTTATTGCAATACGGTTATTCATTTAAGTTAGAGAACAATTGTTGTTCTGTTTACATGAATAAAACCTTTATGGTCATACACACCAACAAAAATGGTTTGTTGGATCTCGATCGTAGTGATACACATATTCATAATATTGAAGCCAAAAGATGCAAAGTTAATAATGATAGTGCAACTATTTGTGGTACTGCCGTTTAGGTCATATTGGTGTAAAGCGCATGAAGAAACTCCATACTGATGGGATTTTGGAATCACTTGATTATGAATCACTTGATGCTTGCGAACCGTGCCTCATGGGCAAGATGACTAAAACGCCGTTCTCCGGAACTATGGAGAGAGCAACAGATTTGTGGGAAATCATACATACAGATGTATGTGGTCCGATGAATATTGAGGCTCGTAGCAGGTATCATTATTTTCTGACCTTCACAGATGATTTCAGCAGATATGGGTATATCTACTTGATGAAACACAAAGTCTGAAACATTTGAAAAGTTCAAAGAATTTCAGAGTGAAGTGGAGAATCATCGTAACAAGAAAATAAAAGTTTCTACGATATGATCGCAGAGGTAAAATATTTTAGTTACGAGTTTGGCCTTCAGTTAAAACAATGTGAAATAGTTTCACTACTCACGCCACCTGGAACACCACAGTGTAATGGTGTGTCCGAACGTCATAACCGTACTTTATTGGATATAGTGCAATCTATGATGTCTCTTACCAATTTACCACTATCGTTTTGGGTTATGCATTAGAGACAGCTACATTCACGTTAAATAGGGCACCATCAAAATCCGTTGAGACGACGCCTTATGAACTGTGGTTTGGCAAGAAACCAAAGTTGTCGTTTCTTAAAATTTTGGGGTTGCGATGCTTATGTGAAAAAAATTCATCCTGATAAGCTCAAACCCAAATCGGAGAAATGTGTCTTCATAGGATACCCAAAGGAGACAGTTGGGTACACCTTCTATCACAGATCCGAAGGCAAGACATTCGTTGCTAAGTATGGATCCTTTCTAGAGAAGGAGTTTCTCTCGAAAGATGTGAGTGGGAGGAAAGTAGAACTTGATGAGGTAACTGTACCTGCTCCCTTATTGGATCACAGAAATATGTTCCTGTGACTTCTACACCAATTAGTGAGGAAGTTAATGATGATGATCATGTAACTTCAGATCAAGTTACTACCAAACCTCGTAGGTAAACCAGAGTAAGATCCACACCAGAGTGGTACGGTAATCCTGTTCTGGAGGTTATGTTACTAGACCATGACGAACCTACGAACTATGAAGAAGCGATGGTGAGCCCAGATTCCGCAAAATGGCTTGAGGCCATGAAATCTGAGATGAGATCCATGTATGAGAACAAAGTGTGGACTTTAGTTGACTTGCCCGATGATCGGCAAGCAATTGAGAATAAATGGATTGTCAAGAGGAAGACGGACGCTGATAGTAGTATCACTATCTACAAAGCTAGAATTGTCGCAAAAAGGTTTTCGACAAGTTCAAGATGTTGACTACGATGAGAGTTTCTCACTCGTATCTATGCTTAAGTCTGTCCGAATCATGTTAGCAATTGCCGCATTTTATGAAATCTGGCAAAGGGATAAACAAAACTGCATTCCTTGATGGATTTATTAAAGAAGAGTTGTATATGATACAACCAGAAGGTTTTGTCAATCCTAAAGGTGCTAACAAAATATGCAAGCTCCAGCGATCCATCAATGGACTGGTGCAAGCATCTCGGAGTTGGAATATACGCTTTGATAAGTTGATCAAAGCATATAGTTGTATACAGACTTGCGATGAAGCCTGTATTTACAAGAAAGTGAGTGGGAGCACTAGAGCATTTCTGATAAGTATATGTGAATGACATATTGTTGATCGGAAATAATGTAGAATTATTCTGCAAAGCATAAAGGAGTGTTTGAAAGGAGTTTTTCAAAGATAGACCTCGGTGAAGCTGCTTACATATTGAGCATCAAGATCTATAGAGATAGATGAAGACGCTTGATAAGTTTTTCAATGAGTACATACCTTAACAAGATTTTGAAGTAGTTCAAAATAGAACAGTCAAAGAAAAGAGTTCTTGCCTGTGTTACAAGGTGTGAAATTGAGTAAAGACTCAAAGCCCGACCACGGCAAAAGATAGAAAGAGAATGAAAGTCATTCCCTATGCCTTGGCCATAGGTTCTATAAAGTATGCCATGCTGTGTACCAGATCTATTGTATACCCTACACTGATTTTGGCAAGGGAGTACAATAGTGATCTAGGAGTAGATCACTGGACAACGGTCAAAACTATCCTTACTGGAATAAGGATATGTTTCTCGATTATGGAAGTGACAAAAGGCTCGTTGTAAAAGGTTACGTCGATGCAAGTTTTGACACTAATCTAGATGACTCTAAGTCTCGGTCTAGATACATATTGAAAGTGGGAGCAATTAGCTAGAGTAGCTCCATGCAGAGCATTGTAGACATAGAAATTTGCAAAATACTTACGGATCTGAATGTGACAGACCCGTTGACTAAAATTATCTCACAAGCAAAACATGATCACACCTTAGTACTCTTTGGGTGTTAATCACATAGCGATGTGAACTAGATTACTGACTCTAGTAAACCCTTTGGGTGATGGTCACATGACGATGTGAACCATGGGTGTTAATCACATGGTGATGTGAACTATTCATGTTAAATCACATGGCGATGTGAACTAGATTATTGACTCTAGTGCAAGTGGGAGACTGAAGGAAATATGCCCTAGAGGCAATAATAAAGTTATTATTTATTTCCTTATATCATGATAAATGTTTATTATTCATGCTAGAATTGTATTAACCGGAAACATAATACATGTGTGAATACATAGACAAACAGAGTGTCACCAGTATGCCTCTACTTGACTAGCTCGTTAATCAAAGATGGTTATGTTTCCTAGCCATAGACATAAGTTGTCATTTGATTAACGAGATCACCTCATTAGGAGAATGACGTGATTGACTTGACCCATTCCGTTAGCTTAGCACCCGATCGTTTAGTATGTTGCTATTGCTTTCTTCATGACTTATACATGTTCCTCTGACTATGAGATTATGCAACTCCCGTTTACCGGAGGAACACTTTGTGTGCTACCAAACGTCACAACGTAAATGGGTGATTATAAAGGTGCTCTACAGGTGTCTCCAAAGGTACTTGTTGGGTTGGCGTATTTCGAGATTAGGATTTGTCACTCCGATTGTCGGAGAGGTATCTCTGGGCCCACTCGGTAATGCACATCACTATAAGCCTTGCAAGCATTGTGACTAATAAGTTAGTTGCGGGATGATGTGTTATAGAACGAGTAAAGAGACTTGCCGGTAACGAGATTGAACTAGGTATCGAGATACCGACGATCGAATCTCGGGCAAGTAACATACTGATGACAAAGGGAACAACGTATGTTGTTATGCGGTCTGACCGATAAAGATCTTCGTAGAATATGTGGGAGCCAATATGGGCATCCAGGTCCCGCTATTGGTTATTGACCGGAGACGTGTCTCGGTCATGTCTACATAGTTCTCGAACCCGTAGGGTCCCCATGCTTAAAGTTACGATGACAGTTTTATTATGAGTTTATGTATGCTGATGAACCGAAGTAGTTCGGAGTCCCGGATGAGATCGGGGACATGACGAGGAGTCTCGAAATGGTCGAGACGTAAAGATCGATATATTGGACGACTATATTCGGACTTCGGAAAGGTTCCGAGTGATTCGGGTATTTTTCGGAGTACCGGAGAGTTACGGGAATACGTATTGGGCCTTATTAGGCCATACGGGAAAGAAGAAAAAGGGCCTCAAGGGTGGCCGCACCCCTCCCCTTGGTCTGGTCCGAATTGGACTAGGGAAGGGGGGCGCCCCCTTCCTTCCTTCTCGTTTTCCCTTCCTCTTTTCCTATTCCATATGGGAGGCGGAATCCTACTAGGACTAGGGAGTCCTAGTAGGACTTCACACTTGGTGCGCCCCCTCCTAGGGCCGGCCTCCTCCTCCCTTGCTCCTTTATATACGGGGGCAGGGGGGCACCCCAGAGACACAACAATTGATCATTGAGATCTTTTAGCCGTGTGCGGTGCCCCCCTCCACCAAATTACACCTCGATAATATCATTGCGGAGCTTAGGCGAAGCCCTGCATCGGTAGAACATCATCATCGTCACCACGTCGTCGTGCTGACGAAACTCTCCCTCGACACTCGGCTGGATCGGAGTTCGAGGGACGTCATCGAGCTGAACGTGTGTAGAACTCGGAGGTGCCGTGCGTTCGGTACTTGATCGGTCGGATCGTGAAGACGTACGACTACATCAACCGCGTTGTGATAACGCTTCCGCTGTCGGTCTACGAGGGTACGTGGACAACACTCTCCCCTCTCGTTGCTATGCATCACCATGATCTTGCGTGTGCGTAGGAAATTTTTGAAATTACTACGTTCCCCAACATGTAGTTCATAGTGAAATATGATTACTGCTATATGTATGTTTTTTGTTATCAAGATAATATTTAAATTATTGTATAACTTGACAACAATCGTATTCAAATAAGGAAAATTGATTCAAATTTAGTCCATATGGTAGACGACAATATATATGTTCACATGGTGGAGTAAAATGTTCATATATGATGGAAGATCAAAATGTACGACTACATCAATTATAAACCGCAAGGTCACCTAACGATATATTCGAATTCAACATAACGTGGATTCAAAAATTGAAATTCGAGATCATGGCATCTGTAATCATATAAAAAGGGACATTACTCTTTCTTTGGTGGGAATTGATTTGTTTTTTGTTGTTGTTGTTGAGGGAAGTGCGAATCGATTTGGTACTGTGCAGGGTAATCTTGTTCTCCCGATTTTTTTTTACATTTTTCTTGTAGTTTTTTCAATGGAATCTATAGAAATATAGTAAAAGGGGACATGACTCTCTTGTGTCATGTATGAATTGTTTTTTTTACACGTTAAGTTTGTTCTGCCGAACAAGGAACCCGCACCTTGTTATCCCGAAATTTTCAAGCTCGAGTATCTTTTGTCTCACCTGCTTTGAAACTCCCGCTTCTTCAACCCGCGCTGCGCCTTGTTATCCCGAAATTTTGACGCGCGCGAGAACTCCCTCCTCATCCGAAATCGCTCCCGCAGCCCAGACACGCGCAATCCCCCTTCTACCCCTTAGCCGGAAATCAAGCTCCACGTCGCGGTGTCAAAACCGGTGGGGGTACGCTGGTAACTTACCCTACATTTCGGACAAGCGCGTCCCTAAGCTTGGCTCCCCCCTCCCCCTTCGCCCCCTCATTCGTACACCGAGGCTGCCAAAACCCGCGAAACCCTACGCTCGTCCGCCGGCCTCCCGACCGCCGCCCAGTCAGACACTCTTCCCCGACTACGTCGTCCACCGCAACAGCTCGCCGTCCCTCATCCACTGCACCGGATGAGGATCCGTTGTCGATCTTGTCGTCCCGCCAGATCAGCCGCCCCGTCCTCCACCTCCAAGGAGCTGCCCCGACGTTCGCCACGTCTATCGCGCCACCTCAATCCCCATAGCACCGTCTTGACCTGCCCCACCGGAACCGCAGCACCCTCACCAATTCCTCCGATGAAGCCGAGGCCAACTCGGCGCCACCAAGGAGGTTCTGCACTCACCGCTGCATTTTATCTTTTATTCGATCTCACGAGGCTGCCGGTGCTCGATACCGAGCAGACATGGCGTGTCTCCAGCGACGGCGCCGTCGCCGGCCACATCATCCACGGCGTCTCTCCCCCATGTCGTTGCTTCCTTGACGGCGACTTCCACAACGACACTAGCTGCAGCTGCTCCGGCTCTCGCTCGCGCTGCGGCTCTGTTCTTGCTGTCGGTCGCGCTGCTGCACTGCTCCTGCTTTCGTTCGTGCTACTGCTCTGCTCTTGCTCTCGCTTGCCCTGCTGCTGCTGCTGCTGCACGACCTCCGGCAGCTACAGGAGTTGCTGCTTTAGCACTCGCTCACGGTGCTACTGCACGACTTGCTCTCTGCTAGTGCGTTCCCTGCTCGAGCGTCTGCTGATTTAGATCACTGCTTCTCTGCTACTAGTGCTCGAACGCCCTAAATATCTATTGCAATGCTCTGTTGCAAGTTCAATCAGTTTCGACAGTAAAATTCAGTTTCGACTATGAAGTTCATTTTCTTCAGTTAAGTTCAGAGTGAACAGTACTTACAGCATCTGTCGGAGCGGCCGTGGCGCGGCTGGTGCGTTTTACATCTACTCCCTCCATTCCGAAATATTTGTCTTTCTAACATTTCAAATGGACTACAACATACGGATGGATGTAGACACATTTTAGAGTGTAGATTCACTCACTTTGCTTCTTATGTAGTCGCTTGTTGAAATATCTAGAAAGACAAATATTTAGGAACGGAGGGAGTAGCACTTTTTGGTGATGTATTTTACATCATCTATTGCAGATGATATTAGGGTCACACTTCAGATTAACGTTGTCTGTCTTGTCATGCTTCAGCCTCGTCGCCGTACACCTTAGCGGAGCTGCTCCAACGACGGAACCGTCCATCACAGCAGAGCAGTACCCTCGGCGCCATTTCCAGAGGCCTCGGATCTTCTTCCCTGCCTCCGACAGTCACACCAGCATCATCACCATCCTCCACGTCCAACCCAATGATGCTGAGGTCCACAAGGCTATGCCAAAGAGGTTGTACACTCGTCGCATCACTTTGTTTCTCCATTCCTCTGTTCTTCCAATTCATGTGAGCCAAACACCCAGGTTGACTGAAATCCTATGTTTCCAAATGCTCTGTTTTGCACGTGCATTCCTATCCTATTCCTGTATTTTTCCTGTCCCTGCGTTTATAGAATCCTCCAATTCTAAGGAGCCCTTACAGATTTACTTCATTTTCAGATAGGCGTCAAAGAAAACTCTGTGTGTTATGTCCTGCTCCTGCCGTGCCGTCATCCACCCCACCTGAGGTGCACCATCGACAGAAGCGTTCACTGCAGCAGAGATCCCCCCTGCAGACTTCCTTTCGCCGCCTCAGATCATCTTCCCCGTTGCCGGCAGCCACGCCAACTGCATTACCTTCATCGACTGAGCAGATGAACCTGAGGACTACACAGTTCCGGAAGAGAGGTCGCAGTCTTTCGTGTTTGCTTACGTTATACATCGGTTATTATTACCTGCTACTTTATCGTTCAATCTTGAGTTTCGAATTGCCCATGGGTGTCATATCGAGCCAGCAACGAATAGTATCTGTCTACTATCTGGTTCATCTGGGGTCTTCTATGTGGTTCATGTTGGGTGGGCAACAAACAATAGATGATCCATTGTCTATCTTTTTAAACTAAAGCTATAATCTACCTGCTATCATTAGTTTTGGATCCATCCACCCGTTTGCTACCATCAGTCTTGATTTTTGCATGCACCCCTTAGGCCTTACAAAATCTAACTATTTTTATTATTATGCATGTCAGATATTGTACACAATCGTACTGAACATGTAGAGAAAAAGAGAAGACCATTGCGTGCGAATATAATGTCATGCAGACGCCGCGCCATGGTGGGTGAAGTGCCCCCCCTCCTGCATTTCCAGATTGTATTGCAGAGGAAGATAACTGTTCAGATGGAGATTCAGAAGGAGCCGACCACGCCTGTTTACCACCTGAGGTGTTTGCTCTAACCTGGCATGCTGATGTTGGTCATATCATGCATATGGCGCCTTGCATTGCTTACGTTATACATCTTATATGTCATCAGCTCAGTTTAGATTTGCTTTGTGTGAATGCCACCTGTTTGGTTTCTATATCATACTCCCACCATTCCTAAATATTTGTCTTCTTAGAGATTTCAACAAGTGACTACATACGGAACAAAATGAGTGAATCTACACTCTAAAATATGTCTATATACATCCGTATGTGGTAGTCCATTTGAAATCTCTAAAAAGACAAATATTTAGGAACGGAGGGAGTATATGGGAATTATGCAATGCCATCTTCTTTAGCTAGGCATCATATACGTGAATCATGGAATGCCATCCTGTTTAGCCGGTCATCGTATATTTGAATTGTATTGTGCCATATTTTTTCCATAATGTATTCCATTTGTCAACAATGTTTATACATTCATCTACTCTTCCTGTGCATCAGCCATTTGAGTCGGTCATGGGAAAATCTGCAGTGAAAACAAGGTCTTCTGAGCAGTCAGTGCTACCTGTCGATGCAGATTTCTTGCTGGTTACCGATAGCTCCTCAGAGGAGGATTCAGAGACAGATGACCAGTCGTATCCCCCCCTCGAGGTGCATGCTCTAACTTGGCTGGGTTATATTGCTCATATCATGCATATGGTGTCTTGCATTGCCATGCCATCTGCTTAGATTAGACATGCTTTGTGTGAATGCCTCATGTTTGCTTTCTATATCAGATATGTGAATTATGCAATGCCATGTTTTTCAGCCAGTTATCATATATGTGAATTATGCACCGCCATGGAGCCAGGCATCATATATGTGAATTATCTCATGCCATCTTTTTTTCATTACGTATTCCATTTGTTGACAATCTGTGTATATTGAACTACTCTTCATGTGTATCAGCCATTTGAGCCGGTTATGGAAAAATCTGGAGTGAAAACAAGGTCTTCAGAGCAGGCAATGGTACCTGTTGAAGCATATATCTCGATGGTTACAGGGAGGTCCTCAGAGGAGGATTCAGAGACAGATGACCAGTCCTATATCCCACTTGAGGTGTATGCTCTAAGTTGCAATATTTATATTTCTCATATGATGCATATGGTGTCTTGCATTGCTTAGTTTAGACATCATATGCACAATATTGAATTCTATCTGCTTAGTTTAGAGATCATACATGCGAGTGCCAGCTGCTTAGTATATGAATCAATTATGTCAATTATATCATGCCATCCTGTATACTTAGACAACATGTATGTGAATTATTTCATCCCAACCTATTTTAGAAAGACATCATATAGTTTTGTCATGTCATCCTGCTTAGGTACTCATCATATGTTGAATTATGCCATTATATCCTCTTAAGTTATCCATCATATATCTGAAACTGTGTCATGCTATCCTGTTTAGTTAGGCATCATATATGTGAAATTGTGTCATGCTGTCCTATTTGGTTAGACAACATATATGTGAATTACCACATATGTCTATCATACAATGTCTGTACGTTCAATTTCTTTTCTTGTTTATCAGCCATTTGAATTGGAGGGGGTGATGGCCGTATCTAGGGGAGCAAAAACCCGTTCTTCACAAAAGACAGTGCTACCCGTCGATGCAGATAGAACCATGGTTGTACTGGCCCACAAACTAGCCCCACCACACATAATCGAGACTCTTCCAGATTGCACACTTACACCGTTGGGCAGAGAACCAGCTACAACCCATCTAACCGCAACCCCAGCGGATCGTAACCCACTTATAGTTGACAAAGCACCATGTCCACCACAGAGTACCCCCACACGAGCAGTTTGTAAAGCTACTGCAGTGCCCAAAGCACGAAGACCACCACAGCTAACCCAAACTCCATGTTTAAAGCAGAAGAGCAACTGTTCTCAGGTCAGATTCCGTAGCTATGGTCCATACTCCTTCGTTGTTGCATCACTGTATTTACTCATACCAACTACTTTCGAATTTGAAGGATCCAATGGAAACTCCAATGGTGCAACAGGTATGTTTTAAACCTATTTCTTTAACTGGATTGTTGTTCTAACTTCTTGCTCTATGTTGATTTCAGTTTAAGTTGTATAAACAGTTATGTTCTCATGTGATGCACATTACAAGTGCTGCCAATGCTGTGTAGTTTCTCACACTTATATTCTGTCTATGCTGCTGTGTCTTAAAAATATATGAGTTGAACTGTGTCTCTATCTTGATTAGGGAACATAAACTAGAATGATATGGACAATACAGTGACCATAGTACATAGATATATGTTTGTTTCATGTTGTTATCCTGTCCACCTTACTACTGAACCGGTTTACCAAAATGTCTTTCGTATACTACAAGCTAAACCTGTGATGTGTCTGCTTGTTTCTCGTGTAGTATGCAAACAGAATATTGGAGAAGAGCGCCCCACTATGCAATGGTAGAGAAAGTAATGCAGATAAGGTTCAAGATAGTGAGACAACCCTGTTGGTCTCCAAGAAAGGTGATAAAAACGATCTTGTAGACAGTGAGAAAACCCCACAGTCCTGCGTTGATGTAGTGTTCGAGTTACTGGCCAGTACCGCTGGCACAAGCTCTTCGAACTCGCTGCCTGAATCACTTCGGCTTCTTCAGTCTCAGCTACAAGCTGAAAGGCATCAGTCAGTTGTGCTGCGGCAAGAAGCCGAAGGACTGAGGAAGTCCCTGCAGAATTCAAATGCGTACTTTCTTGTGCAACAGCAAGCGCTGGAGGATTTAAGCGCCAAACAAGAGAAAGTTAATAAGATTGCTAAGCATCTTGCCAGCATTATGGGTACCCAGGATATTGTTTCTTGAACTCTTCTCAAGTGGTTTCAGTTCTGGACTTGTTTTGCTGCGGCGTTTATATGCTGCTTTGTTCCCTATATTTGCACTGGTGGCGAACTTTGATGCCCAGTGGATGTAATAAGTGTAATAGCCGTGATAGCCTAGCATAAGTTTCTTGCTTATTTATTTCCTTGTTGTCTTGTTTATTTGTTTGCTTGTAGTCAGTGCAGTTCTTTTTCCGCGGTTTGCTAGTGGCTGTAATAACCTATTTTTTAAAACTAGGCCACAATAACCATGGGCTAATATTTACTGTAGTGACACCGGGCCTCCTACGGGCCATAGAAACAGTGGGCCTTCTACGGGCCGTAGAAACAGTAGGCCTTCTACGGGCCGTAGAAACAGTAGGCCTTCTACGGGCCGTAGAAACAATGGGCCTTCTACGGGCCGTAGAAACAATGGGCCTTCTACGGGCCGTATCATCAATGGGCCTTATACAAGCCGTATGATC
The DNA here is from genome assembly GCF_018294505.1 of Triticum aestivum. NCBI lineage: Eukaryota > Viridiplantae > Streptophyta > Magnoliopsida > Poales > Poaceae > Triticum > Triticum aestivum. Next base: position 556,485,497 of record NC_057802.1, read on the forward strand.
GATTGGCCAAACATGGGGCAATAACAGGCCGCATTATGGCCGTAAACGGGCTAGAGTTGGAATCGTCCGTTCATGGGCCGACCATAACGGGCCATCGTTAATAGGCCATATTTGATGACGCTATGAAAACGGCCCAACGTATTAACAAACCACAAACGGGCAGACTGTAACCACGGGCTGAATTTGGCCCACAAGTAGAAAATGACCGTAACGGGCCGTAAGTAAACGAATACTGGAAATGAGCCCAAGAACAAATGGGCTCTGAGAAGGCCGAAAGATAACATGGGCTGGAAACGGCCCAACGGAATAATGGGCCGTTAATGGGTATAAAGTGGTACACTGTTCATTACGGGCCAGTTTCACCACGGGCCGTTAATGGGAGTAAAGTGATACACTGTTCATTATAGGCCAGTTTCACCACGGGCCGTTAATAGGCCAAGAGTTACATAGGTCCTCATATGGGCTGAAAGACATCATGGGCCATACATGGTCCAGAAGTGAAAACAGGCTGGAATCATATTGGATGGCCCAGATGACGCTACTGGGCCTAATTCGGATAGGGCATAAAAGGCCTTGGGTTAGCGGGCTGTAAATGGGCTATATGCGAACAGGCCGTTAACATGCTTTCCATGGGCCGGCCCGCCACCTTTTGACCAAGTCAAACGGGCCAGCCATTTCACAGGAATGGGCCTCTGTTGGGCCGTGCCACGTGTCGACGTATCATAGGCGCCTTCTGTCCAATGAGTGGATGACATCTGTCCCAACGATGAGCCGACACGTGTTTCCTCCAGCCAATGATGATTTTACACGTGGAAAATCCCCATTGGTCGGGGCTGTTAACGGGTTATCGGATCCAAAACCCGACCCGGTAGCTTAACGGCGTTCCGTTACGGTGGATGCCACGTGTCGGTCACCCTTGACGAAAGCACTTCTGTGACGCGTGATTTATCGTCATGGAAGTGCACACTTCCATGATGATAATTTTGGTAATGTCATGGAACACTTCTACGACAGCACAGGTATGACTATCTTGATTCTGTCATAAAATCGTCATGGATGTACATGCATGACAAAAAACGCGACCTACTGTGACAAACACGTATCATCACGGAAGTGTATTTTTTTTGTAGTGATCTAGCACAACTGGAAGCTTTTGAGAAGATCGTATACTCTCTTTAAAGGCGCTCTTCTGAGTGTTCTGGATGATTCCATTGTGGATTCGTATATGTCATTTGAAAACGGCAAGGACATGTGGGCTGCGCTCGAGGCCAAGTTTGGTGCCTCGGACGCCGGCAGCGAGTTGTACGTCATGGAGCAATTCTATGACTACAAGATGACTGATGAACGCTCTGTTGTACAGCAGGCTCATGAGATAGTCGCGCGCAAAAGAACTTGAGTACTTCAAGTGTGTGTTGCCGGACAAATTTGTTGCCGGAGGCATCATTGCCAAGCTTCCACCTTCGTGGAACAATTTTGCTACTTCCCTGAAACACAAGAGACAGGAGTTTTCCGTTGCGGATCTCATTGGTACTCTTGATGTTGAAGAGAAGGCGAGAGCAGAGGACACACGTGCTCGAGTTGCTGAGGGAGCTTCTAGTGCCCACATCTAGTGAGGAATTCGCTGTAATTCCTGAACCAACCATTGCGATGGAACACGTTGAGAATCCTATTGAGGGTGACAATGGAACTCCTGTGAGGAGTAAGAGACAGAGGACTGCAAAGTCCTTTGGTGATGATTTCATTGTGTACCTTGTGGATGACACACCCAGGACTATTTCAGAAGCCTATGCATCTCCTGATGCTGACTACTGGAAGGAAGTTGTTCGTAGCGAGATGGATTCCATCTTAGCTAACGGAACCTGGGAGATCACTGACCGTCCTTATGGGTGCAAACCTGTAGGATGTAAGTGGGTGTTCAAGAAGAAGCTTAGACACGGCTTGTGGCTAAGGGCTATACCCAGAAAGAAGGTGAAGACTTCTTTGATACTTACTCACCCGTGGCTAGACTGACCCCAATTTGGGTGCTACTCTCACTGTCTGCCTCACATGGCCTTCTCGTTCATCAAATGGACGTTAAGACGGCTTTCCTCAATGGAGAGTTGAAGGAGGAAATTTACAAGGATCAGCCAGATGGTTTTGTAGTACCTGGTCAAGAAGGAAAGGTGTGCAAGTTATTAATGTCTTTATATGGCCTTAAACAAGCTCCTAAGGAGTAGCATGAGAAGTTCGAAAGAACATTAACTGCTGACGGCTTTGTAGTAAACGATGGTGACAAGTGTGTGTACTATCGCCATGGTGGGGCGAAGGAGTTATTCTTTGTCTGTATGTCGACGACATACTGATCTTTGGAACCAAACCTTATTTAATCAAGGAGGTTAAGGATTTCTTATCTCGATGCTTTGAGATGAAGGATCTAGGAGTAGCTGATGTTATCTTAAACATCAAGCTGTTGAGAGATGAGAATGGTGGGATCACACTGCTTCAGTCTCACTATGTGGAAAAGGTCTTGAGTCGTTTTCGGTATAGCGAGTGCACGCCTTCTCCAACTCCAAATGATGCTAGTGTGTTGCTTCGAACGAATCAACGGATTGCTAGAGATCAACTAAGGTATTCTCAGATTATTGGCTCGCTTATGTATTTGGCGAGTGCCACGAGGCCTGACATCTCTTTTGCTGTGAGCAAGCTGAGTCGGTTTGTGTCAAAACCAGGAGATGATCATTGGCATGCGCTTGAGAGAGTTATGCGCTATTTGAAAGGCACTGCGAGCTATGGGATTCACTACACCGGGTATCCAAGGGTACTGGAGGGTTATAGTGACTCAAACTGGATATCTGATGCTGGAAACACACAAATAGCTTAAAAGTGCCATAGGCTTCAACCTCCTTATCCTGAAGGCGGAGTGCTTCTCCGAGGCTAGTTTAGCAAACTAAGTTCGAGCGGCTTTAGAGATAAGCAAGGCTATCCGGCTATTGACCACACACTTGCATCGAGAAAGGAGTGATAAATAATAATAATAATAATAATAATAATAATAATAATAATAATAATAACTTTGTAACGACTAAGAAGAAGAACACTTATTATAAAACGGCTCATTTAAGAGCCCCCAAGTGACTTGGGAAAAGAATTTTATGTATAATGATTGTATGTACCGAAGTACTAATATCATATCTTTGTTCACCCGAACTCTAAACGCGTCTTAACCGACCGTCGGCTTCTCCCTCTTCGGTCAAGGACCGAAAAGTGTTATGTACTCCACCTGTCGAAAATATCGACGGTGTTTCCAATAACCAGGCAATCAGGACATAAGGCTGTAACAGACAAAGCGCGCTCAGGGAACTTATGCTATATTACTGACGAAGTGTAAGAAGCATCTTCGAAGAAAATAGTACCCCCACCGATACCTTTCTTCGGTTGCTCATTGTTACTATGAGACTTGTGCAATAGATTTTTTGTACTCATGAGTTCCGTTGTGTGCCGACCATAATTGAAAACAATAAGAGCGCTAGCTTTCGGCTTCACCCAGTCTGAGGTCCGAGCTGGGATGACCCGATCGTGACAATCGCAGAGGTGCTCCCTTTACTCCCTAGCCGAACAATAGGGAATGTAGGGGTAAACACAGGAGCGAGGCAACCCAGCTTGCAAATCGCTTAAGTCAATATGGTGCATATTGTAGCGCAATACACGAACAAGGAACAAAGCCGTACAAGTATAATCATATGCAAGAGGAAAGGCTTCATGAAGGAAGCCCCCAAGTGAACTGGGTATTTGAATTTGTGTGTCACAAACAAGGTTATGACAAGGAATTTTTTTTCAAACAACTTTTTGCCAAAAAGGTATAATGCTAGGTCGAACCGAACACAAGTTAAAAATTTAAAACTTTGAGCATGAAGGAAACTTAGCTGGTTAATATGTTCGGCATTCATGACGCGGTCCGAGCTTGATGCGGGACAAGGTTCCGTCCCCCAAGCCGATCTCGAGGTGGCGGAGCGAAGAGCTCGGCACTCCGAAGTGGTGACATAGCACGGCCAATGCAGGCCGGCAGAGTGACGCCGAAGTCCCCGGCGTGGGGTAATGAAGTGTTGACGAAGCCCCCCGTCCAGCCGAGGTGACGTGGTATGTCAGTACACCGAGTTGACGATACTGCCCGACCCGGATCATTTTCCTGTGCATAAAAAATAGTGCAAACTGGAGATAATAGTAATAATAATAAAAAATCGTTGCATAATAAATAATTTATGCAAAGTGAGTAATAAAAGAAAATATGGCCTGCGTGCCGAAGTGAATGTCGATGCAGGGCGTCGGCGTGATGCGGTAAAGGCGTGGCAAAGCCTGAATTCACAGGTCGGTCTGAGTTCCGGATGCGGCGTGCACCGGACTATGTACGGAACCTCGTTTATTTGTTGTAGCAATCCGAAGAAAGGTGACTCCCAAAATTGGGACTCGATCCGCACACCCATTGCCTGATGGGCGATAAAGCGACGGCATGGCAATGCTGGCAAAGGTTGGCTTGCCGAGGCAAAACCCTCGGTCCAGCTAACGTGACGAAGCTGGTCGGCTAGTGACGCTGAAGTCTCGGGAGTAGGTTGATGAAGAGATGGCGAAGCCCCGGTCCAGCCGAGATGTCGAAGCCTCGATGTCAGCCGATGAGTTGAAGTAGGTCGGCGTGATGGACATCGGCTTGAAGAAGCAACAGTGCGGCCCTGTTGATGCTGGTCGTGACGTGGTCAATGCCGGTTTGATGAAGTGACCGTGCGGTGATGCCGGTGTGCCCGCTCCGTGTAATCCGTGGGGCGGCGATGTTGGTGATGATTTATCCTTCGCGATGTCGAACTCTTGTTCGGCTTGCCGAGATGATGATCTGAAGAAGTTGAGCTCGGTTCAATAAAGTGACAACGTGTCTAGCGCAGGTCGGCAACCCTAGAGCAATGTTGTCGGATTGGTTTGACACCAGCGCGATGGTAAAGATCATATTGGAAAAGACTTCAAAATTAGCAGGATGTGTTTGGGAACAAAACACAATACCTCATACAAAACTTCCTTCAAAAAGGATGTCCGAAATCCGTTCATAAAAAAGATGAATTCGGGTCGGATTCGTTCTCGCGCACAAAACAGATCCGAAAAGTGATGCACTAATCGGAAGGTTCCCGGAGTTTGGACGGTTGGATCGAGCTGAAATTTTGAGGCGTGGTAGATATAGGAATTCCGCAGCCGATCAACGGTTGGATCTTCCAAAGGACGTCCGAGCTAGAAGCTGGACACCACGCCCTAAACTCGTCCAGATTCCCGTCCAGATTTGACAGGGCTCCGGTATATCGTGGATTGCCAGAGATTCCTCCATCGGAACTCGACGAAATTTTCCAGGGTTGTTGTAGACTCAATTCCGCACAATGCCACCGAAGCAATCGTTAAAATGACACTTGAGGAGGCGGTGGTGGCGGATACAAGTTCGCTGTCCAGAAAAACAGCACGGTCGCCCGAGGGCAATGTTGACGTTGAGCCCCCGGGCTCCCTGGATGATTCCTCCATGACCTTGATAGAGATCGGAGTTCATGTTTGATGAAGGCCCTCCTCCTAACATGACGATCGGAGGTAGGGCGCAGTCCTCGGTCCAGCCAAGGTGACCAGTCGAGCCGGTGATGAAGAAGCCGACGTCGCAGTTGATCTGCAGTCGAGCCATTGATCCTTTTGCCGATCACACAGCGGAACTCTCAATGAAAGCACCAATGTCGGTGTCAAAACCGGCGTATCTCGGGTAGGGGGTCCCAAACTGTGCGTCTAAGGCTAATGGTAATAGGAGGCGGGGGACACGATGTTTACCCAGGTTCAGGCCCTCTTGATGGAGGTAATACCCTACTTCTTGCTTGATTGATCTTGATGATATGAGTATTACAAGAGTTGATCTACCACGAGATCGTAGAGGCTAAACCCTAGAAGCTAGCCTATGATTATGATTGTGTATATTATCCCTATCGACTAGCCTGGCCTCGGTTTATATAATGCACCAGAGGCCTAGGATAACAAGAGTCCTAGCCGAATACGCCGGTGAGGAGGAGTCCTTGTCTTGATCACCAAGTCTTGTGGAATCTTCCTTGTATGCGGCAGCTGTCCATACTGGCCCATGAGTATACGACCATGGGGATCTTCGGCCCAATCCAACTAATCGGGAGACAACGTGATGAGTACCCCCTAGTCCAGGACACTGTCAGCGCTATTCTGAGTGTTCTAGATGATTCCATTGTGGATTCGTATATGTCGTTTGAAAATGGCAAGGACATGTGGGCTGCGCTCGAGGCCAAGTTTGGTGCCACGGACGCCGGCAGCGCGTTGTACGTCATGGAGCAATTCTATGACTACAAGATGACTGATGAACGCTCTGTTGTACAGCAGGCTCATGAGATATAGTCACTTGCAAAAGAACTTGAGTACTTCAAGTGTGTGTTGCCGGACAAATTTGTTGCCGGAGGCATCATTGCCAAGCTTCCACCTTCATGGAACAATTTTGCTACTTCCCTGAAACACAAGAGACAGGAGTTTTTCGTTGCGGATCTCATTGGTACTCTTGATGTTGAAGAGAAGGCGAGAGCAAAGGACACACGTGCTCGAGTTGCTGAGGGAGCCTCTAGTGCCCACATGGTACAGAAGAAGAACGTCCAGCCCAACAAGTTCAAAAACAACAAGAACAAAACTCAGGGCAAAGGCAAGTTTGATACAAAGAATAAGCCATCACATTCTACCAACTTCAAGAAGAATTCTCATAAGAAGGGGAAGGGACTTTGCCATGTCTGCGGTGATCCTAATCACTGGTTCCGAAGTGTCCTAACCGCTTTGATGAGCGCGAACATGAGAAGAGCGGCAAGTCCGCTAATGTTGTCATCGGTGATACTGACATGAAGGAATCAAGGTACGGTATTTTTCCTACCATCCTTTCAGTATTTCAATCCCTGATTGGTTAATTGACACCGGTGCCAATGTACATGTCGGTGCTGACGCCTCCATGTTTTCTTCTTACGAGGCCACATGGACTTCTCCCGTCCTGATGGGGAACGGGTCACATGCCATCGTTCGAGGTGTTGGTACGGTCGATTTGAAGTTTACTTCGGGGAAGACCGTGCGTCTGAAGAACGTTCATCATGTGTCGTCCATCAATAAAAATCTCGTTAGCGGTTCCCGTTTATGTCGAGATGGTTTTAAGTTGGTTTTCGAGTCCAATAAAGTTGTAATTTCTAAGTATGGACAATTTGTTGGAAAAGGCTATGAGAGCGGAGGCTTGTTCCGCCTGTCTTTGTCAGATATTTGCACTAAAGTTATTAATAATGTTTGCCACAATAATGAGCTTGATATTTGGCATTCACGACTTTGTCATATTAACTTTGGTTGCATGACGCGGCTAGCCAATATGAATTTAATTCAGAAAATCTCTACTGTCAAAGGCTCCAAGTGCCAAGTATGTGTGCAAGCTAAGCAACCTCGCAAGTCCCATAAGACTACAGAGGCAAGAGACTTGGCGCCACTAGAGCTTATACATTCTGATCTTTGTGAGATGAATGGCGTGTTGACAAAAGGTGGAAAGAGATACTTCATGACGTTGATTGATGACTCCACTAGATATTGTTATGTGTATCTTCTGAAATCAAAAGATGAGGCTTTAACTTTCTTCAAAAACTATAAAGCTGAGGCAGAGAACCAACTTGATCGAAAAATTAAACGGCTTAGGTCTGATCGTGGTGGAGAGTACTTTTCCAATGAATTTGATCTGTTTTGTGCGGAACATGGTATAATCCATGAGAGGATGCCTCCCTACTCACCTCGGTCAAATGGGGTAGCCGAAAGAAAGAACCGAACTCTAACTGATATGGTTAACACCATGTTAGACACATCGGGTCTCTCCAAGAATGGTGGGGGAGGCGCTAATGACTGCATGTCATGTCCTAAACCGAGTTCCCACAAAGCATAAGACCACAAATCCATTTGAGGAATGGGAAAGGAAAAGATTGAAACTCTCTTACCTACGTACTTGGGGTTGTTTGGCGAAAGTCAATATACCAATTCCCAAGAAGCGCAAGCTTGGACCAAAAACCGTGGATTGTGTTCTTCTGGGCTATCCTTTTCATAGCGTTGGCTATAGATTTTTGGTAATAAAATCTGAGGTATCCGACATGCATGTTGGTACGATTATGGAGTCGAATGATGCGACTTTCTTTGAGGACATATTTCCTATGAAGGATATGTCAAGTTCATCAAACCAGGAGATACCTACTCCATCTAGTGAGGAATTCGCTATAAATCCTTAACCCACCATTGCGATGGAACACGTTGAGAATCCTATTGAGGGTGACAATGGAACTCCTGTGAGGAGTAAGAGACAGAGGACTGCAAATTCCTTTGGTGATGATTTCATTGTGTACCTTGTGGATGACACACCCAGGAGTATTTTAGAAGCCTATGCATCTCCTGATGCTGACTACTGGAAGGAAGCTGTTCGTAGCGAGATGGATTCCATCTTAGCTAACGGAACCTGGGAGATCACTGACCATCCTTATGGGTGCAAACCTGTAGGATGTAAGTGGGTGTTCAAGAAGAAGCTTAGACCTGATGGTACGAATGAAAAGTACAAGGCATGGCTTGTGGCTAAGGGTTATACCCAGAAAGAAGGTGAAGACTTCTTTGATACTTACTCACCCGTGGCTAGACTGACCACAATTCGGGTGCTACTCTCACTGGCTGCCTCACATGGTCTTCTCGTTCATCAAATGGATGTTAAGACGGCTTTCCTCAATGGAGAGTTGAAGGAGGAAATTTACATGGATCAGCCAGATGGTTTTGTAGTACCTGGTCAGGAAGGAAAGGTGTGCAAGTTATTAAAGTCTTTATATGGCCTTAAACAAGCTCCTAAGGAGTGGCATGAGAAGTTCGAAAGAACATTAACTGCTGTCGGCTTTGTAGTAAACGATGGTGACAAGTGTGTGTACTATCGCCATGGTGGGGGCGAAGGAGTTATTCTTTGTCTGTATGTCAACGACATACTGATCTTTGGAACCAAACTTGATTTAATCAACGAGGTTAAGGATTTCTTATCTTGTTGCTTTGAGATGAAGGATCTAGGAGTAGCCGATGTTATCTTAAACATCAAGCTGTTGAGAGATGAGAATGGTGGGATCACACTGCTTCAGTCTCACTATGTGGAAAAGGTCCTGGGTCGTTTTGGGTATAGCGACTGCACGCCTTCTCCAACTCCATATGATGCCAGTGTGTTGCTTCGAAAGAATCAATGGATTGCTAGAGATCAACTAAGGTATTCTCAGATTATTGGCTCGCTTATGTATTTGGCGAGTGCCACGAGGCCTGACATCTCTTTTGCTGTGAGCAAGCTGAGTCGATTTTTGTCAAAACCAGGAGATGATCATTGGCATGCGCTTGAGAGTTTTATGCGCTATTTGAAAGGCACTGCGAGATATGGGATTCACTACACCGGGTATCCAAGGGTCACTACAAAAAATACACTTCCGTGATGATACGTGTTTTTCACAGTAGGTCGCATTTTTTGTCAAGCATGTACATCCATGACAATTTTATGAAAAAATCAAGATAGTTATACCTGTGCTGTCGTAGAAGTGTTCCATGACATTACCAAAATTATCATCACGAAAGTGTCCACTTCCATGACGATAAATCGCGCGTCACAGAAGTGCTTTCGTCAAGGGTGACCGACACGTGGCATCCACCGTAACGGAACGTCGTTAAGCTATCGGGTCTGGTTTTGGATCCGATAACCCGTTAACAGCCCCGACCAATGGGGATTTTCCACGTGTAAAATCATCATTGGCTGGAGGAAACACGTTCAGCTCACCGTTGGGACAGATGTCATCCACTCATTGGACACAAAGCGCCTATGATACGTCGACACGTGGCACGGCCCAACAGAGGCCCATTCCTGTGAAAAGGTCGGCCCGTTTGACTTGGTCAAAAGGTGGCGGGCCGGCCCACGGCAAGCCTGTTAACGGCATGTTCGTATATAGCCCATTTACAGCCCACTAACCCAGGGCCCATTTACGGCCTAACCGAATTAGGCCGAGTAGCGTCATCTGGGCCGTCCAATATAATTCCAGCCCGTTTTAACTTCCGGCACATGTATGGCCCATGACGTCTTTTGGCCCATACGAGGCCCTTATTTCTCTCGGCCCATTAACGGCCCGTGGTAAAACTGGCCCGTAATGAACAGTGTATCACTTTATACCCATTAACGGCCCATTATTCCGTTGGGCCGTTTCCAGCCCATGTTATCTTTCGGCCTTCTTAGGGCCCATTTATTCTTGGGCTCATTTCCAGCATTCGTTTACTTTCGGCCCGTTACTGTCATTTTCAGCTTGTGGGCCAAATACAGCCTGTGGTTACAGTCGGCCCGTTTGTGGCCCGTTAATACGTTGGGCCGTTTTCATAGCGTCATCAAATACGGCCTATTAATGACGGCCCGTTATGGTCGGCCCATGAACAGACGATTTCAACTCTAGCCCATTTACGGCCATAATGTGGTCTGTTATTGGCCCATGTTTGGCCAACCGATCATACGACCCGTAGAAGGCCCATTGATGATACGGCCCGTAGAAGGCCCATTGTGTCTACGCCCCGTAGAAGGCCCATTGTGTCTACGCCCCATAGAAGGCCCATTGTGTCTACGGCCCTTAGAAGGCCCATTGTTTCTACGACCTGTAGGAGGCCTACAGTAAATATGTAGCCCATTGTTAATGTGGCCTAGGTTAAAAAATAGGTTATTCCGGCCACTAGCAAACCGCGGAAAAAGAACTGCACTGACTACAAGAAAACAAATAAACAAGACAACGGAAATAAATAAGCAAGTAACTTACGCTAGGCTATCATGGCTATTACACATATTACATCCACTGGGCATCAAAGTTCGCCACCGGTGCAAATATAGGGAACAAAGCAGCATATAAACGCCGCAGCAAAACAAGTCCAGAACTGAAACCACTTCAGAAGAGCTCAAGAAACAATATCCTGGGTACCCATAATGCTGGCAAGGTGCTTAGCAAGCTTATTAACTTTCTCTTGTTTGGCGCTTAAATCCTCCAGCACTTGTTGTTGCACCAGAAAGTATGCATCTGAATTCTGCAGGGACTTCCTCAGTCCTTCGGCTTCCTGTCGCATAACATCTGATCGATGTATTTCAACTTGAAGTTGAGACTCAAGAAGCCGAACTGATTCAGGCAGCGAGTACGAAGAGCTGGTGCCAGCAGTAGTAGCCAGTAACTCGAACACTACATCAAGACAGGACTTTGGGGTTGTCTCAGTGTCTTCAATATAGTTTTTATCAGCTTTCTTGGAGAACAACAGGGATGTCTCACTATCCTGAACCTGATCTGCATAACTTCCTTTACCATTGCATAACGGGGTACTCTTCCCCAATATTTTATCCGCGTTCTAAAGGAGAAACAAACAAACACATCACAGGTTTACAATGTAGTATATGAAACTCATTTTGGTAAACCAGTTCAGTAGTAAGGTGGACAGGATAACAGCATGAAACAAACATATATCTATGTCGTATGGTCACTGTCTGGTCTATATCATTCTAGTTTATGTTGCCAAATCAAGATAGATACAGTTCGAATCATATCTATTTAAGACAAAGCAGCATAGACAGAATATAAGTGTGGGAAACTACACAGCAATAACAACACTTGTAATGTGCATGGCATGAGAACATAACTGTTTATTCAATTGAAACTGAAATCAACATAGAGCAAGTTACAACAGCAAACACGTTAAAGAAACAGGTTTAAAACATACCTGTTGCGCCATTGGAGTTTCAATTGCATCTTCAAATTTCAAATTAGTTGGTATGAGTAAATACAGTGATGCAAGAGCAAAGTAGTATGAACCATAGCTACGGAACCCGATCTGAGAACAATTCTTCTTCTGCTTTAAGCGTTGACTTGGGGTTCGGAGTGGTGGTCCTCGTGCTTTGGGCACTGCAGTTGCCTTACTAACTGCTCGTGTTTGGGTGCTCTGTGGTGGAGACGGTGCTGTGTCAACGGGAACTGGGTTACTATCTACTGGGGTTGGGGTTAGAAGGGGTGTAGCTGGTTCTCTGTCCAACTGGGTAGGGGTACAATCTGCGTGAGTCTGGGTTATGTGTGGTGGGGCTGGTTCTTGGGCAAGTACAACCGTGGTTCTATCTCCATCGGCAGGTAGCACGATCTTTTCTGAAGACCGTGTTTTTACTCCCACAGATACTGCCATCACCCCTCCAATTGAAATGGCTGATAAACAAGAAAAGTAATTGAATGTACAAACATTGTAAGATAGACAGGTGCAATGGATAGTAGGGAAGAAAACAGGGCATGAAATAATTCACATTTATGTTGTCTAACTAAACAGAATAGCAGGACATAATTTCAAATATATGATGGCTAATTAAACAGGATAGCATGACACAATTTCACATGTATGATGGCTAACTAAACAGGCTAGAATGACATACTTCAAAATATGATGACTATGTAAACAGGATGACATGATATAACTATACGATGTGTCTATTAAAGTGGTTGGCATGCCATAAATCACAAACATGCCGTCGATGGAAACATGATGGCATGATATAATTCACAGATAGAATGACATAATTCAAAATATGATGACTATGTGAACAGGATGAGATGACATAACTATATTATGTCTTTAGAAAATGGGTTGGCATGCCATAATTCAGATACATGCTGTCTATGTAAACATCATGGCATGATATAATTCAAATATATGATTTATATACTAACGAAGTGAGCAGAGGGCAATCACATATATGATGTGTCAACTAAGGAGATGGCATTCAACATCGTGTATATGATGTAAAAACTAAGCATTGCAATACAACATATGCATGATATGAGTAATATAACCCTGCCAAGTTTGAGCATACACCTCAGGGGGATAATAGGACTGGTCATCTGCCTCTGAATCCTCCTCTGAAGAGCTATCTGTAACCAGCAACATATCTGCTTCACCAGGTAGCATTGTCTGCTCTGAAGACCTTGTTTTCACTCCAGATTTCTCCATCACCAATTCAAATGGCTGATGCACAGGAAGAGCAGTTGAATATACAAACATTGTCGACAAAAGCAATGAGAAATACAAAAAAAGGACGGCATGATATAATTCACATATATGACGCTTGGCTAAACAGCATGGCATTGCATAATTCACATATATAATGCCTTGCAACAAGATAGCATTGCATAATTCACATATAGAATGTCTTGCAAAAAGATGGCATTGCATAATTCACATATATGGTAATTAGACACTAAACAAGTGGCATTCACACAAATCATGTCTAAACTAAGCAAATGACATAGCAATGCAAGATACCATACGCATGATATGAGCAACATAACCCTGCCAAGTTAGAGCATTCACCTGGGGGGGAATAGGACTGGTCATCTGTCTCTGAATCCTCCTCTGAGGAGCTATCCGTAACCAGCGAGATATGCGCTTCGTCAGATAGCATAGTCCGCTCTGAAGACCTTGTTTTCACTCCAGAATTTTCCATCACCGTGTCAAATGGCTGATGCACATGAAGAGTAGTTGAATGTACTAACATTGTTGACAAATGTAATACGTAACGGAAAAAAAGGATGACCTGATATAATTCACATATAAGATGACTGGCTAAGCAGGATGGCATTGCAAAATTCACATATATGATGCCTGGATAAACAAGATGGCATTGCATAATTCACATAAACGATGAATAAACTAAACAGATGGCATTCACACAAAGCATGTCTAAACTAAGCAGTTGACATATTTGATGTATAAAGTAAGCAATGCAAGGCACCATATGCATGATATAACCAACATCAGCATGCCAAGTTAGAGCGAAGACTTCATGGGGTAAATAGGACTGGTCTTCTACTTATGAATCCCCCTCAGAACAGTTATCTTCCTCTTGATTACGATCCGAAATGGGTGGAGGGGGGCTGCCTTTGCGCCCACCATGGAGCGACGTCTGCATGAAATTTTATTGCCACGCAAGGCTCGTCTCTTTTGCTCTACATGTTCAGTTCCATTGTGTACAATAACTGACATGCATAGGAATAAAACATAGTTAGATTATGTAAGGAGTGCATGCACAAATCCAGAGTGATGGTAGCAAACTGTGGATAGACCCAAAACCAATGATAGCAGGCAGATAATAGCTTTAGTTAAAAAATACAGATAATGGCTCCTTTAATGTTTGTTTGCACCCAACATGAAACTCATAGTAGACACCCGAGATTAACCGGATAGTAGATAGATAGTACTGATTGCTGCCCCAATATGTACCCCACAGCCATTTAAAAACTCAAGTTTCAGCATAAGTTTGGACCTGAGTCGGAGTCTAATAGGTGAACACGACGATAAAGTAGCATGTCATCATATTAAGCGATGCATAACGTAAGCAGACACGGAAGAGTGCGACCTGTCTTGCGGACCCGTGTAGTCCTCAAGGTCATCTGCTCAGTTCATGATGGTAATGCAGTTGTCGTGGCTGCCGGCGGCGGGGAAGAAGATCTAAGGCTTCGAAAGACAGTCTGGAGAGCGGATCCCTGCTGTGGTGAACCCTTCCATCATTGGAGCAGCTGAGCTAGGGTGGAACACAGCACCGCAGGAGCAGGACAAACCACACAAGGTTTTCTTTGACACATATCTGTAACAGAAGTAATTGTGTAAGGGCTTGTTTGAATATGAGGATTCTAACAATGCAGGGATAGGAAATAGACAGGAATAGGATAGGAATGCACGTGCAAAACAGAGAATTTAAAAACACAGGATTTCTGCCAATCTGGGTGTTTGGTTCACAAGAATTGGAAGATCACAGGATGCAAAGAAGTATGGTGAGATTAAGTCAAACCACAAGAAGTGTACAACCTCTTTGGCGAAGCCATGTCGATCTCAGCGTGATTGGGTTCACCGGTGAGGATGCTCCAGCTGACTTGGCTGTCGGAGGAGGGGAAGAAGATCTTAGGTGTCTGGAGATGGAGCCTGTCGTGGAATAGTCACGGTAGATGCCCTTGTAAGGACTTAGTCATGGAGCCATTGCAACTAGGAAGCTTAAAGGGGTTAAAGCGGGACAAAGGACACGAGGGTTATACTGGTTCGGCCCCTTACGGTGAAGGTAAAAGCCTACTCCAGTTGAGGTGGAATTACTAGGGTTTCGATGACCAGGGAGCGAATCCGCTATGCCTGGCTACCGATTTGATGTTATCTCTCTTAAGCCGCCGGCGGGTCATCCCCTTATATACACGGGTTGACGCCCCGCGGCCTACAGAGTCCCGGCCGGCTTATAAACAGTATCCGGCTCGGTAACTAGTTAATCTTGCCTTACAACACAAGTCACGCCATTACGGCGGTTTATCACTACGGGCCTTAAGTCGCCTACGGGCTTTAGGCCCTTTATTGAACCGCCATCTTCAAGCTTGATATTGGGCTTCATATAATGAATTGCTATAGCATAACCCGGCCCCTCCTGGGCGGGTTACACCAGTAGTTATATCCCCAACATTAGGCCCCAGATTGATTTGAACCGGTTCATGTCAATCTTCAATACTTTAAGAAAAAACTTTCTGGCTTCTGTCTGTGCAAAGTTATAACCTGCCATGACGTCATCTTCTGAATTCATGATAACCCGCCATGACGTCATCTTCCATTAAATTCATTTTATTCTGACATATCTCAACGGATCTTTATCTTAATGACCATCCTGAAAATCGAGGCGTCAGAGTAGCTGGATATCCATGTCTGGCCTCCTCGTTTCTCGTGCCCTCTCTGTCAGTCCTTCCTTATAAATAAGCACGACCTTTAGGTCTTTCTTCATTCTCCCCCTTTCTGTCATCTTCTTCCTCTCGCGACTCCGCTGCTGCTCGAGCTCCGCCGCCGCCGCCGCAGCAGAGCACCTCATCTTCGTCGATCTTGGCCGCTGCATCAACCTGAATCGACCAAAGAACGGCGGCGATCCTCCGCAGTAGATCTACAGCCGTAAGTCTTCACCTTCCCGCACTTCAGATCTGCATTTAGGGTTTTCAAGTTCTTCCGTGTTCTTCATGGTTCAACACAGTTTCTTCGTAATTCCTCCACCGCGGCTTTATTTGATCCAAAAGTAGTATGGAACTCATGCGGTAGTTGCTTCGCATCCATTTTCAATACTAGTAGATCCCTTTTGCTTGTAAAAAGACCTCATTAGAGCTCACGAACTCATCTGTACTAGTTTTTAGGTCTAGAATATTTTCTTTTCTGAACCACCGTTTGATCCAAAATAGCAACTGCAACCTGTGAAACCTGTTTGTGCGATACTTCGGCAAAAACTGTATCCATTATCCATGACGGC
Organism: Triticum aestivum; assembly: GCF_018294505.1. Lineage (NCBI taxonomy): Eukaryota > Viridiplantae > Streptophyta > Magnoliopsida > Poales > Poaceae > Triticum > Triticum aestivum. The sequence goes on from NC_057802.1 coordinate 556,501,884, forward strand.
TCTTACCGCCGGCTTAACGAGGCAATGCTCAATGAATGATCCTGATCACTCATAGTGGATTTAAATAATTTAATTGCTACTGTTTCCCATGGCGGTTTAAACAATCTGACACAATTAGCCATATATCAATAGGCCCCTTCGTAAGCCGCCTTCTTGAATATGAATTGAAGTATTTTCTCCGGCTTAAATTTGAACCGAAATTTTTTATTTTTTCATAGGCTTCCATCCTTCATAATGCCGCCCAAGGCTCCCAAAGCACCCATCACATGCAACTGGGTTAAATCCACCGTCACTGATAGCATCTTAGACGGTTTTGTGAAGAGTGGTCATCTGCCGAAGAAAGAGATCTTGTCTTATCGCGCTCCTGACTCGTCAGAAGAAAAACCTCAACCCAAGGATGGGGAAGTTGTCATTTTTACTGATCATATGAGCCGGGGCTTTGCTCCACCCGGCTCAAAAAAATTCAGAGACGTCTTACACTTTTTTGACCTGCGGCCTCAAGACATCGGACCCAATTCCGTGTCAAACATCTGCAATTTCCAAGTATTCTGTGAGGTGTACCTTGGAGAAGAACCCAGCATACTACTCTTTAGAGAGTTATTTTATCTGAACCGTCAAAACGAATGTGCCCACGGGCCCAGTTTGGAACTTGGTGGGATCTCAATCCAACGACGTAGAGATTGCCTCTTCCCTTATGCCGAGCCGCCGAGTTACCCTAAAGATTGGAACCAGACTTGGTTCTACTGTCAAGACACTTCTCCGGCTGATGAGAACCCCTTGCCCGGCTTTCGCGCCCTGCGCCTGGAGTCAACTCACCCTTTACCAGATAAATTATCTCCGGCTGAACGTCAAACACTTGCCCCCACTATCAACAAGATCAAAGCTCTTCTGGGGAACGGCCTAAACAGCATTGACTTGGTCCGGGTTTGGATTGCCTGGCGGGTGATTCCCTTGAGCCGCCGCCCCGGCTTGATGTGCGATTACACAGGCCAGAAAAATGATCCTCTACGGCACAGTCCTGACAACTTACCTGAGGATGTCGTTGATGACATGACCAAATCTCTTCTAAATGAGAGCCTAGCAGATTGCGGGAAAGCGGGCTTAAGTCCTTTCTGCAAGGCTAACCCGGCTCCAGCGGTAAACCATTAACTTGAGCATCTTACTTTCCATTTTGACAATTTCATCTTTACTCAAAAACTCTTGTTATATTTTACAGGCTGGTGATAAATTCTGGAAGGTCAAGTATGACCATGAGGCTGCAAAGAAGGCCAGAAAGGCCAAGAAAGCCGCCAGAAAAGCCACTGCCCGTAAGAAGGGGAACAAACCTAGCGCCTCAGACATGTTTCATCTGGATGATACCTCCGAGTCAGAGTTAACTCTTGACTCTTTAGACTCCTTCTTTAACCATCTTATTGACACTGATTATCAGCAGGAGGATACAGGAGCAAGTCATGCAGTAACTGAAGAGGTAACTATAATTTCCTCCGACTCCGAGCCTTTGCCAAGACAGAAAATCCGAAGGGTAACCCGGAAAGTAAGATTTTCACATCCTTTAGCTTATCAAGATCCTCAATTTCTTTTGAAGCAACAGATTCACGAGAGTCGGAGGCAGACCCGGACCAGTAAAGATGCGGACCTCTCCTCCGGCTTACCCGATGCAACAAGAAAACGCCGGGCTGAGGTTATCTCTGATTTATATTCTTTGTATCCTTTGGCGGGTTTTACTCGTCAACCACTCAATTCTTCTGACTCAAACTATTAGGGAACTTCACCTTCCTCCGATGAATCAATGCAGTCCAGCATGCCGGCTTTCAAAACTGCTCTAGGGTAATGAAATCTGTTTATCTTGTGCTTATCTTACTCATGCTTTTTGTACTAACCCTTAATTTTCAGTGTACAAGTAAAGCCCAGCAAGAGGACGAAGAAAAGTAAGCCGGCCGAAGAACTAGTCTTTGCTGAACCGGAGCTCAGAGCGGCTGCTCCTGATACTTCCGCTCATGAGCCATTGCCTGAACCAGCCCATGACACTCCAACTCTCACCACTGATCCGCTTGTCGAACAAGCCATGGAAGGTTCTGAAGATCTGGAGAACCCTAGCCCGGCCAAGGCGGATGACCCGGACGTCGAAATCACCCGGACTGACTTCGTTGAACCGGGAAGCCCCACTGCGCTGGCCAAGTGCTCCGCCAAAGAAGAACTTCTGGAACGTCGCAAAACCCGGCTGGATGTCACTGATTATGCTCATCTGAGTATTGGAGAAATCGTCTCTGGTTATATAAACCAAGTGCACAACAGCCGGGATCTGGAAGTTGATATGGTGAAACAAATACACCAAAAATCTGAGGTATAACTCTTGTTGCTTGTTCCTTAGTTATCCTTACTAGGCCAGCCCCCAAGTCTATTACTTATGATGAAATATGTTATAGACATGTCATCAGCTTAATAATCACTGTAAGAAAACCGGCTTATCCGGTAGCACCCAAGGGCCGGCTTAGACAGCATGGTTGAACCGGTCTTCACCGTATTTTAACCAAGTACTTGAAAAGCAATATGCATTAGCCCCCAAGTGCCAAGTATCTTTGCTTGCAAAGTGCTTGGGACTTTATTTCCATGAACCGCCACTGTAATTAGAGCACTTTAGCATACATTAGCCCCCAAGTGCCAAGTATCTTTGCTTGCAAAGTGCTTGGGACTTTATTTCCATGAACCGCCACTGTAATTAGAGCACTTTAGCATACATTAGCCCCCAAGTGCCAAGTATCTTTGCTTGCAAAGTGCTTGGGACTTAATGTTGCATTATGATAATCCTAACTGTAACCCGGAATTTATACAGGCCGCCATTAAGCAATTTGAATCGGAGATCTCCGACTTGAAGAATCGCCTGAAAACTCAAGAAATTGAAACCCAAAAGGCGAATTCCAAGCTTGAAGTCAGTATATCCGCACAAGAGAAATTGAAAAAGAAGTTTGAAGCAGAAAGAAAGGCCTGGGCGGATGAAAAGACCGCTTTACTCAACCGGGCTGAACAAGCGGAGGCCACTCTTGCAGAAACAACCGCCGAGCTATCCGGCTTAAAACACCATATATCTCAGATGGTCTCAGCAATCTTTGGTAAGTTATTCTGCAAGTGTTAGCTAGCTTGAATCTTTTTCAACAAACATCTCAATTGTCCTCAGCTTACCTGACCTTGTAATGCAGGCTCCAGGAGTGCCAATCTCAACCAGAACATCCTGACAAAACTGAAGGCTGTTTATACCCTGGTGGAACAACTCTACACCGGGTCACAACGCGCCTTAGCCGTCGTGGCTCTGTCAAATGAAGTTCCCACTCATCTGGCGGATGTGCTAAGGCAGCTTGCCGTGCTACCTCAACGTTTCCAGGAATTGAGATGAGCTTCTGCGAGAGCCGGAGCCATAGCTGCTTTAAGCCGGGCCAAGGCGTGGCTACCAGAGCTAGACCCGGCCGACATCGCCCTTGGGTATCCCAGTTTGAAGGAGGACGGCACCCCATTTGACCAGAAGGATTTCGCCGCTTGCGTGAAGGACGTACGTCCTGTGGCCACTCTGATCGGTAATGATACAGATCTTAGCAAATATCAACCGGGTTATGACGCCGATAATCAGAGAATTCCAACACCACACTATGAGGCAATCAGTCTGATCCCTCCCCCTCGTAAGCATTCTTTCGCCCCTGAAGTTGATCCGGCCGGGTTAATTGATGATGAAGCTGAATTTGAAGCCTTGAGTGGCATTGACTGGAAATCATCAACTTTCCAGGATAGGGAAACAGCCGGAGGAGTGGAAAGGGATGAACCGGAAGCGTCAGCCCAACAACACCTTTGACTCCTCAGGCGCCTCATATTTATGTCTTGATAAAAAACAATGCTTCACTATTTGGACTCGGGGAGTCATGTAATAGAGTAGGAAAACACTTCTTTTTGTCGTGCCATCGTGCACCTATGTGGCGCTCAACACTGTTTAAGCCGCCATCTTATATTCCCCTGTTTTATGCTGATCCTCTTCTTCCTTATGTTTAAAGGGCTGCCTTTAACAGTCCTGCATAGAGAACTAATTACAAGTCCCTTGGCGGCTTACCGCATAGAGGGTCATATATTTTACATATAACCCAGAGTCAAAATCATAAAAAGCCGGTTCTCAATTATATCTTCGAAACAACCACAACAACATACCTGTGACCCTTCGATTATACTTCCGGTTCATGTGACCCGAACAATGAGGGTGAGAACCCAACTCTGTAATACGATGTCTATTATATGCGATCATCTTTATTGATCAAGGTTAAGCCAGTGGAATAGGAACCACCCTTGAACACTTTAGACATGATCAGAAGAACATCAAATGGAATCCAAACATTGTTTACAAGAAAAAACTTCAAAAAACTTAGAGGCTTCTGATTCGAATACGACCAGAAAACCATCCCAAAGGGGTTAAGCTAAGATTCGAATACGATCATATAGCCCCCAATGGCTTTGGCGTTGCTGATCAAGAGGGTACCGACAGCTATGTTCTCTTTGGTTCGAATACGACCTATGTTTGAACAGGAAGCCCCCAAATGACCTTGAGAGTTGTTTATCGACGTTGATTCGAATACGATCCACGTCGGTTCTCAAAGGGGGTTGAGCTATGGTTCAAATATGACCAAGAAACTCCCCAATGAGATCGGCAGTGTGCCGATCAAAAGGGTATCGACAGCTATGTTCTCTTTGGTTCGAATACGACCTATGTTTGAACAGGAAGCCCCCTAGTGATCATAATTTTTAGCGGCTAGATTCGAATATGATCGTAAGCCGGATCAGCCCCCGAGTGACCATGTGAGATCATAATGGAAATAACAATGACACATTTACCTTTGAGGGGAAAAAGGACAGAGGTCCTGCTTTATTATTTATCATAATATATACATTGTCACGGAAGTATGTACATTATGAGAGCCGGTGGCTCAAGTGTAATAAGGCCGAAGCTGAGCTATATTCCACGGCCGGCGGGTCTCCTCCTCCGACTTACGTGAATCTTTGTGCTCTCGAACATCGATGAGGTAGTATGACCCGTTTCGCAAGTTCTTGCTGACCACAAAGGGGCCTTCCCAAGGTGGGGATAACTTGTGTGCATCTGTTTGATCCTGGATGAGCCGGAGCACCAAGTCACCTTCTTGAAAGGTTCTGGACTTAACCCGGCGGCTGTGATAGCGGCGCAGGTCTTGTTGGTAAATCGCCGAGCGAGCTGCTGCTATATCACGCTGTTCATCCAACAAGTCAAGAGCATCCTGACGCGCTTGTTCATTGTCCGTCTCAACATAAGCCGCCACACAAGGCGAGTCATGACGGATGTCGCTAGGGAGAACCGCCTCGGCTCCGTAAACCATGAAGAAAGGCGTATAACCCGTAGACCTATTAGGAGTAGTATTGATGCTCCATATCACAGAGGATAACTCCTCCACCCAACAACCCGGCGTCCGCTGCAAAGGGACCAAAAGCCGGGGCTTGATGCCTTTCAAGATTTCCTGATTGGCTCTCTCAGCTTGACCATTGGATTGGGGGTGAGCCACTGATGAAACATCAAGTCGAATATGCTCTCGTTGACAAAATTCTTCCATGGCGCCTTTAGACAGATTGGTACCATTGTCAGTTATAATGTTGTGTGGAAAACCAAAGCGAAATATCACCTTTTTCATAAACTGAACTGCCGTGGCTGCATCACACTTACTAACTGGCTCTGCCTCAACCCACTTTGTGAACTTGTCAACCGCCACCAAGAGGTGGGTCTTCTTATCCTTGGACCTTTTGAAAGGTCCAACCATATCAAGCCCCCAGACTGCAAACGGCCAAGTGATTGGAATCATCCTCAACTCTTGAGCCGGCACGTGAGCACGTCTTGAGAACTTCTGACAACCGTCACATTTACTAACTAAGTCCTCTGCATCAGCATGAGCCGTCAGCCAATAAAAACCGTGACGAAAAGCGTTGGCCACAAGGGTTTTTTATCCGGCATGATGGCCACAATCCCCCTCGTGAATCTCTCGTAAAATTTCTTGCCCTTCCTCAGGGGAAACACAACGCTGAAAAGCCCCAGTGACACTGCGATGATGCAACTCGCCATTGGCAATTATCATTGACTTAGACCGCTGGGTTATTTGTCTGGCCAAAATTTCATCCTCAGGCAATTCTCCCAGGGTCATGTAAGCCAAGTATGGCACTGTCCAATCTGGGATAACATGAAGAGCCGCCACCAACTGTGCTTCAGGGTCTGGAACAGCCAAGTCTTCCTCTGTAGGTACCTTGACAGAAGGGTTATGCAGAATATCCAAGAAAGTATTAGGCGGCACCGGCTTTCGCTGAGAGCCCAGCCGGCTTAAGGCATCAGCCGCCTCGTTCTTTCTGCGGTCAATGTGCTCTACTTGGTAACCCTGAAAATGTCCGGCAATGGCATCAAATTCACGGCGATAAGCCGCCATGAGGGGGTCCTTGGAATCCCACTTGCCTGATACTTGTTGGGCCACCAAATCTGAGTCGCCAAAGCACCTTACCCGGCTTAAGCTCATCTCCTTAGCCATCCGAAGACCATGGAGCAAGGCCTCATACTCAGCTGCATTGTTAGTACAGGGAAACATCAACCGTAGTACATAACAACATTTGTCACCTCGAGGGGAAGCTAACACGACTCCAGCCCCCGAGCCCTCCAATTGCCTGGACCCGTCGAAGTGAATAGTCCAGTATGTGTTATCCGGTTTCTCTTCAGGCATCTGCAGCTCTGTCCAATCGTTGATGAAATCTACCAATGCTTGTGATTTGATAGCCGTGCGTGGCACATACTTTAGACCATGAGGCCCAAGTTCAATGGCCCACTTAGCGACTCTTCCTGTGGCTTCTCTGTTTTGGATGATATCTCCTAAAGGAGCAGAACTAACCACAGTGATAGGGTGGCCCTGGAAATATTTCTTAAGCTTCCGACTTGCCATGAATACCCCATAAACAAGCTTCTGCCAATGTGGATACCGTTGCTTGGACTCAATAAGTACTTCGCTGACGTAGTAAACCGGCCGCTGAACCGGATGTTCCTTACCCGCCTCCTTGCGCTCCACCATGATGGCCACACTGACAGCTCGTGTGTTAGCGGCTACATACAATAATAAGGGCTCCTTATCAACGGGAGTAGCAAGAACTGGCGGTTCAGCTAACTGTCTTTTCAAATCCTCAAAGGCGGTGTTGGCAGCATCACTCCAGACAAAATCATCTGTTTTCTTCATCATCTGATACAGCGGTATGGCCTTTTCACCCAACCGGCTTATAAATCGACTTAAAGCAGCGATCCGACCCGCCAGACGCTGGACGTCATTTATACACGCCGGCTTAGCCAGAGAGGTGATTGCCTTGATCTTCTCCGGGTTAGCTTCAATGCCTCTATGAGAAACCAGAAAACCCAAGAGCTTGCCTGCAGGAACACCAAAGACACACTTGGCCGGGTTAAGCATCATCTTGTAGACCCGGAGATTACCAAAGGTCTCCCTTAGATCGTCTATCAAGGTCTCCTTCTCTCTGGATTTTACCACAATATCATCCACATAGGCATGAACGTTGCGCCCAATCTGATTATGAAGACAATTCTGTACGCACCGCTGGTAAGTCGCCTGGGCGCTCTTGAGCCCAAACGGCATAGACACATAACAGAAGGCTCCAAAAGGGGTAATGAACACCGTCTTCTCTTGGTCCTTAACTGCCATTTTGATCTGATGGTATCCAGAGTAAGCATCCAAAAAACTTAAATGCTCACAACCCGCCGTAGCATCAATAATTTGATCAATACGGGGGAGAGCAAAAGGATCAGCCGGACAAGCCTTGTTTAAATCTGTATAATCCACACACATACGCCAGGTGCCGTTCTTCTTGAGCACGAGCACCGGGTTAGCTAGCCATTCTGGATGAAAGACTTCAACGATGAACCCAGCCGCCAAGAGCCGGGCTACTTCCTCACCAATGGCTTTCCGCCTCTCCTCATTAAACCGCCGGAGAAATTGCTTGATTGGCTTCAATTTTGGATCAATATTAAGAGTGTGCTCAGCGAGTTCTCTCGGTACACCCGGCATGTCAGAAGGTTTCCATGCAAAGATGTTCCGGTTCTCACGGATGAACTCGATGAGCGCGCTTTCCTATTTAGGATCCAGATTGGCACTGATGCTGACCTGCTTAGATGAGTCGCCTGGCACAAAGTCAATAAGCTTAGTCTCATCGGCCGGCTTAAATTTTATTGCCAGCTCATGCTCTGTGGTCGGCATTTTCAAAGACGTCATATCTGTCGGGTCAACATTATCCTTGTAAAACTTTAATTCCTCTGTCGCACAAACAGATTCAGCGTAAGCAGCGTCACCTTCCTCGCACTCCAAGGCTATCTTTCGGCTGCCATGAACCGTAATGGTCCCATTGTGACCCGACATCTTGAGCTGCAAATATACGTAACACGGCCGTGCCATGAACTTGGCGTAAGCCGGCCGCCCAAATAAAGCATGGTACGGGCTTCTTATTTTGACCACCTCAAAAGTCAGTTTTTCCGCCCTGTAGTTGTACTCATCTCCAAAGGCTACTTCCAGCTCGATCTTACCAACTGGATACGCCGACTTACCGGGCACCACAACATGGAAAACAGTATTGGACTGGTTGAGGTTTTTATCAGTTAATCCCATACGACGGAAGGTCTCATAATAGAGGATGTTGATGCTACTACCTCCGTCCATGAGTACCTTAGTGAATTTATACCCACCAACTTGAGGAGCCACCACCAAGGCCAAGTGACCTGGATTATCAACCCGGGGAGGGTGATCTTCCCTACTCCATACAATCGGCTGCTCAGACCATTGCAAGTAACATGGAACTGCCGGCTCAATAGCGCTCATAGCCCTCTTATGAAGCCTCTGGTCTCGCTTGCACAAACTGGTAGTAAACACATGATATTGTCCACTGTTGAGCTGCTTTGGATGGGTCTGGTATCCCCCTGCTGCTGCTGCTGATTACCCTGGCCAGATTGCTGGTTAAAACCACCTTGATTACCTTGAGGATTCTGAAAATTGGAATTTGAACCGCCTTCCGGGCCATGAAAGCCGCCGCCACCTGAGCCGCCGCCCTGCCCATTGTTACCGTTGAACATGTTGGAATTCTTGAAAGCTTTCATGATCGCGCAGTCTTTCCATAGATGAGTGGCCGGCTTCTCCCTAGAGCCATGCCTAGGGCAGGGCTCATTTAACAACTGCTCAAGCGTCGGGCCTGACCCACCAGACCGGGGAGGTTGTCTCCCCTTTCGTCGGTGATTGTTACCCTGCGTGTTGGTGTTGGCCACAAACTCCATACCATCATCAGCCTTACGCTTATTACCTCCCTGACTCGCCGGGTTATGCTGAGGGCCCTTGCCGTTGCCATTCTTCTTTCCCTTCCCTGTCTTTTCCTCATCAGACGCGGGATCCTTGGTACTATCAGAGTCGGCGTACTTGACCAGAGCCGCCATCAGCGTACCCATATCGTTGCAATCGCGCTTGAGCCGCCCAAGCTTCATCTTCAGGGGCGCAAAACGACAATTTTGCTCCAACATTAAGACCGCAGAGCCGGCATCCATCTTATCAGATGAATGTATTATTTCCTTGACCCGGCGTACCCAATGGGTTGTAGACTCGCCTTCTTGCTGCTTGCAGTTAGTCAAATCCACAATTGACATAGATTGCCTACATGTATCTTTGAAGTTTTGGATGAACCGGGCTTTCAGCTCTGCCCATGACCCGATGGAATTAGGTGGCAGTCCCTTCAACCAAGTGCGGGCAGTCCCATCCAACATCATGGTGAAGTATTTGGCCATTGCCGCTTCGCTGACCTCCAGCAACTCCATAGCCATCTCGTAGCTTTCAATCCATGCTCCGGGCTGTAAATCAGCCGTGTAATTAGGTACCTTCCTAGGTCCTTTGAAATCCTTGGGCAGACGTTCGTTACGGAGAGCCGGCACCAGACAAGGGAAACCTCCGGTCCTCGTAGCTATGCCTGCCTCGATAGAAGCCGTCGGATAAACCAGGAAAGGTTGGTAAGCTGTCAGCTGAGCCGCGTGCTCCGCCTCTTGACATGCTCTGTCTTGGTCTACCGCGTTAAAGGCTCCATTATGCGTCGGGCCATGGCCAGCTGGCAAGTCACGGCACCGGACGTTGCTTGAGCCGGCCGCTGAAACCATGTGTCTGCTATAACTTGGGCTCCGGCTTGGACGAGGGGTTGAATGAATCCTGTCCGGGCTATATGAATATGCCTCCTGTTGTGCCAAAGCCGTTTGAAGAAGTTCTCTGACCCTGCGGGTCTCGACCGCCGTTGGAGAGTCACCCTCGACTGGGAGAGCCGCCAGTCGCGCCGCTGCAGCAATCATGTTTTCCAACGGATTGGAATAATGACCCGGTGGTATTGGCACGTATTGAGGTGGGGCAGTATTCACATGGGGAGGCCCCATCACTTGCGGCTGAACCGGCATTCCAGCCCCGGGTGCCGTGATTTCTGGCGGGTTACTGGGCCCTGCACCGGGCGTGTTGAAGAGGTTTCGAGGATCATAAACCGAAGGGAGCCGAGATTGAGCCTTCTGATGCCTCCTTCTCATGACCTCATTGGATGCGTTCTGATCCATCGTGAGCCGGAAAGACTGCGCCTGAATTAGTTGAGTCTGGGCGTCCAGAGCCGCCCGTTCTGCAGCCATCCTGATTCCTTCCGCTGCCAGATCTTCCTTGGCTCGTGCTATATCCAACTTTAACTGTGCCACCTCCGCATCATGTTGAGCTTGATCCGCTGGGACGACCGTGGCGGTTAGCAGGGCAGTCATCTTATCCGTGAGATCCATCAGCACCTGAGCCGGCGAGTGCACAGGGCCTCCTGCCCCAGCGGCGGAGTTTTGAACAGGTTGCGTGCCGGCCATGAAGATTCCAACCCGGCTTGGCGGCTCAAAAGGGTCCGGAATACTGTCGCCATCGGAACAACCCCCGAGCCTGCCGTCTCGGAGTCGATACAACGAGTCCGTCTCACCTATGGATGATTCATCATCAGAGCAGATGGTCGTCTCATCGCTAGATCTAGATCCTTCAGAGAGTCGTCTGTGGATGCATCCCACGAAAGCACGCTTCAAGGCGGGCAGGGTCCGGGCGGGTCTCGCACGCTGAGCCGTCTCAATGAGGTCGGTGCAGATGTCCGGCTCAGGGCCCGGCTCGCCGATCTTGCCAATGAAAACGTGGATTCCGCCGAAGGGGACCCGGTACCCGTACTCGATTGAGCCGGCGTCGAGGCCCCAGCCTGCGTCGTTGATGTAGAGCTGGCCGCGACGACTCTTGGTCATCCGGCCCACAGCGTATCCCTTGAGCCCTTCGAAGCTGCCCTTCAAGAACTCAAATCCACCGTGTGCTGGCCCCACGGTGGGCGCCAACTGTCGTGGAATAGTCACGGCAGATGCCCTTATGAAAGGACTTAGTCGTGGAGCCATTGCAACTAGGAAGCTTAAAGGGGTTAAAGCGGGACAAAGGACACGAAGGTTATACTGGTTCGGCCCCTTACGGTGAAGGTAAAAGCCTACTCCAGTTGAGGTGGAATTACTAGGGTTTCGATGACCAGGGAGTGAATCCGCTATGCCTGGCTACCGATTTGATGTTATCTCTCTTAAGCCACTGGCGGGTCATCCCCTTATATACACGGGTTGACGCCCCGCGGCCTACAGAGTCCCGGCCGGCTTATAAACAGTATCCGGCTCGGTAACTAGTTAATCTTGCCTTACAACACAAGTCACGCCATTACGGCAGTTTATCACTACGGACCTTAAGTCGCCTACGGGCTTTAGGCCCTTTATTGAACCGCCATCTTCAAGCTTGATATTGGGCTTCATATAATGAATTGCTATAGCGTAACCCGGCCCCTCCTGGGCGGGTTACACTAGTAGTTATATCCCCAATAGAGCCCGAGGTACTGCTCCGCTGTGATGGAGGGTTTCGTCGTTGGAGCAGCTCCGGTGAGTTGTACGACGCCGAGGCTGAAGCAGGACAAGAGAGACAACGTTAACCTGAGTGGAATACTAATAGCATCTCCAATAGATGACGTAAAATACATAACCACAAAGTGCTAGATGTATACATCAGCCGCTCATCTCTGAACTTAACTGTCGAAACTGAATTTAACTATCGAAACTGAACTTAACTGTCGAAACTGAATTTTGCTGTCGAAACTGAATTTTACTATCGAAACTGAACGCACTAGAGGTGAGGCTACACGTCAGTCGACTGACTTTTTCATCTCTGGTCAGTCGATTTTGCAGCCGTTGGATACGAAATCAAGGGCCTGCAATTCATCTTCAACCTCCACCCCCTGAGCCACCAGCCACCACCGGCCAAACTGCCGCCCCGCCCGCCCCGAAAACACTCCCCACCGCCGGTCCGCCACCGCCCCGGCCATCCCTCTAGGCCCCCCGTGCCGAGCTTTTTCTCCGGCGATCCCAACGCCACCGCCCCACCACCGCCGGCGACCATCGCCCCACCCTGAACCCTAAGATAGATAGTGGGGTACTTCTCCGGCGAGCCCCCCTCCCCACTGCGGCTGGTTCTTCCTTAACACCGGCGAGCCCCCCACCCCCTAAAAAGCGACTGGCCCAAAAGTCGATTCAGTCGACTGAAGTGTAGCTAAATCGGAGCAGCATCGCAAGCAAGAGCAAGAGCGAGAGCAGCAGCGCGAGCAAGAGCAAGAGCAAGAGCAGACCAGGCAGGGGACCGAGAGCAAGAGCAAAGCAGCAGCATGAGCGAGAGCTAAAGCAGCAGTAGCTCCTACTGATGTGGACGTCACCGCCGAGGGAGCGACGCCATGGAGGAAGTGGTCGGCGACGCCGCGGTGGATGGAGCCGCGCCGTGTCGGCTCGGGACCGAGCGCCGGCAGCACCGTGAGATCGAATCAAGAAGAAAATGCGGCGATTAGTGTACAACCTCTTTGGTGGCACCGATTAGGCCGCAGCTTCATCCGAGGAAACGGTGATGCTGATGCTCTTCCGGTGGTGTAGGTGAAGACGGCGGTGTGGGAATGGAGGTGGCGCGAAAGACAAGGGGAACGTCGGGGCAGCTCCTTGGAGGTGGAGGACGGGGTGGCTAAACCGGCGGGACGACCAGATCGACGACGGATCCTCATCCAGTACGGTGGATGAGGGACGTCAAGGTGTTGTTGTGGACGACGTCGTCGGGGAAGAGGCTCTGGCTGGGTGGCGGACGGAGGAGGGTGTGGGGCTTCGCGGGTTTTCCCGGCTTGGTGTACGAATGGGTGGGCGGATGGGATGGGAGTGGGGAACCATGGCTTAGGGACGCGCTTGTCCGAAATGTGGGGTAAGTTACAAAAGTACCCCCACCGATTTGAGGCGGTTCTTTCGGTTCAGGGGTATCACGGGCATTTCACGTGTCGGGATTTCACAGGAGGTGGGAGTTTTCGCGCGCGTTGTATTTTTGGAATAGCAAGGCGCGGGTTGAGATGGAGGGAGTTGTCGGAGCACAACGAGACAAAGATATATCTTAAATATTTCGGGCTAACAAGGCGCGGATTGAAATTTCCGGACAAGACTAACATGTACTGTACCAAATCAATTCGCACTACAAATGTCATTCAAAACTTTGAATTCATGTTATGTTCAATTAAAATATTTCGCTACGTGTATAATGCATGCAACCTAGTACTCAAATGAACGTTTTAGTGCATTCCAAACGTATATACTACCGCGTCAATATGAACTAAATTTGAATTCGTTTCTCTATTTGAATAAGATCTACAATAATGATTGTTGTGAACTCAAAGCGTTCGAATTCGTTTCTCTGTTTTAATAAGATCTACAATCGTCATTATTGTTAAACCATCATTTGTGTATTATCTTCACAGCACACCACATGATTAGTCTCGAGTTACATATGAACTATGTGTACTATATGAACTCGAACTCGATTTTTTGAATCCACTTTATGTTGATTTCAAATCATAGTACATTTCAAGCTCTAGCTAGATCTTTACAAACTAAACCATGTCTCATATGTATAATGTGTTTATCACATTATGTATGGTGCCCCGCCCCCTACGCCTACAAGTATTTAGATGTGAGTTGCAAACACCACACATTACCACAAATTCAAATAAAATGTGAGAATGTTCGATATATAGTATTGTTTAGATTGTTCGATATTTAGTTGTAAGCTGCGAACGCCACACATTATCACAAATTCAAATAAAATGTGAGATTGTTCGATGTATAGTATGGTTTAGATTGTTCGATATTTAGCTGTGAGTTGCAAACGCCATGCATTATCACATTATGGTATAACATGTGCAAAACCACAACACGCGTATCATCGCTATATTCATGCATGCATATGTTTAAAACACTATGATCTCCTATTCAAATATATGAATCCACTTTCATATCAAATTATGATCTTTGTTAGTCTCTTACACCCACACAATCCTCTAACCTTTGTAGCTACCACTAACTTTCTCTCGTGCATGCACACGCCCTCCTCGCCCTCCCCCTCCCTCAGCATTCTATCAATCGCACACATTCATTTTTTTCTTCTTTAGGTCGTTCTCCCATAGTCTCCACAACTCCTTTCCGACACACACCGATCGATAAACCTCTCCAGCGATGTCTCCCTACAACATACACACGCACCTTCAATCTCCTCCTTTATGTGTCCTTGCCTCGTGTCTCTCATACGGTCCCACTCACGTGTAAACTCTCGCCCCTCTTTTCATCGATCTCACAACCGCACACTCCTCCCCCTATCTAGCTAGTAGATGGGCCTCTCGCACCACCTCCTAGCTCCATTCTCTCTGTCTATCCGTCTCGTCGGGCCTGATTTGCCTCTAACAAATGGACGTACACCGACCGATCTCCCGCTATACATATAGCTACCTAGGTCCTTATAACTCGTTTTTCCCCACACGTCGATCGATCTACCTCATTAGTCATGTCTCTCCCTTCCTCCGACAAACAACAATTGATCTACCGATCTAGTTAGGTTTGCTTACCAAACACATGGTTCCCCTTCATCATCCATGGATGTGTCCCGACAGATCTATCATGCACAGGCACACACAGAAACACATCCCCACTCTTATTGATAATATTGCAGTTCCACCCTCAGTCTGTCTAGTAGGCCTCTCCCACCATCTTCGAGAAGCAACTCCATCACCCATCCAACACTCTACCCCTCTCCCTCCCTCTCTCTCTCCTCTCTCTCTATCCCATCCTATTTCCCGTCCTTCGGTTATGTATCGATGTCGACCGATCTCCCTCAAGACATAGCTGGGTCTCTCCTTCTCAACACATATACGAGTCGTTCTACCTCTATAGTTAGGCCTCTGCCTACCCCTCCCCCCACCCCCTCGCACACACTCACACACACACCGATACATCGAGCGCTCTAGTCATGTCTCCCTGCCACACATAAACTTGACCTATGCCCTCTGACGTCCCGGTAGCTAGGTCAGTCGCCCTATATCTTTGACTTGCACGCACACACAATTTCGATGGCTCTCTTCATCGATCTCGCACCCGCCCACTTGATCCTCTCTTCGACTCTATCGATATCTATGACCCCTCCCTCTCTTCTCGTGGGTCGCCCGACCCTCTATATATGATATGGATAGGCCTCCATTTCACACACATTACATGCAAAATTTTGTTTGAGATGTCATCGACACATATTCCCACAAATACATTCACGAAATCAACCTCCCCCCCCCCAAAACTCACGAACGCACAAGCCATTTGTCTAGGTTTGTATCTCTCACACACACCCACATAGGTGGGGGACGTGCACAAAGAGAAGAGGTGCACGCACGGTGCACGTACTCCCGTCTCTTTCCCAACCACACCCGCGCGGGTACACGGTGGAGCTCATTTCTGTACGAAAAGGCAGCCCACGTGGTAACTTGACACGTGTACTGGTTGTCCACTAGATGGAGGGAGGATCGTCTACCACGGGTGAACAAACAAATTGCGACTTGACGTGTTATGTTAAAAAAGAGGCAAATCATGTGGGTCCTACCTTAGAGGCAAGGCTCTATACACTGGAGTACTTTTGATGTGTCCCGTCAACTCGCAGAACAAGGAGAAGCTTGCTTAGTACGCCGTCTCCCCCGCCCACGGGTGCGGTGGCTCGCAGGATGAGGTGAAGCTTGCTTACTACACCTTACGCCCGCTCCCTCGCCCACGCGCGCGGTGGCTCGCAGGACGAGGAGAAAAATTTACTAGTACTCCCTTCGTTTACTCCTCGTCCCTACTACCTTGGTTAGAGAGATTATAATATTGTTTGGAATATATGTCCTTTAGTAGATTTCAATATGAACTACTAGTACATACTCCAAACACTGATGTATATAGACGTATTTTAGAGTGTAGATTCACTCATTTTGCTCCGTATGTGGTCCATATTGAAACGGGCGTAATAGTACACACTCTCCCTCGCCCCTCGACCCTCGCCACGTGGTGGACGTGCAGCAATTCATTCGGTCTCATATAGCCAGAATGATATATACTGCAGTACCATTATTGCTCGACTTCCCAAAGAGGCGAAGAGCCAATCGCAAGGTTAATAGTTTGGAGATGCCAAGCACAAGGTTTATAGGAGAACGAGTAGTAGGTGCCGCGTCATCTATAAATAAAGTTTTTTTTCTTCAGTGGCACGTACGCAATATAAATAGGTTCATATGGAGAGAAAAGGAAACCGCTCCACTAATATACATAGGCAGGACGAGCCTACACGGTTGCTTGCTGGGGTTGCTCTCTTCAGTTTTCACACTCTCTCGCACAAAACCACTGTGGCCACATCTCTAACATCCCGGCGGATCACGTCCGCCGGGGGAAGGGGTGGATGCTTAGTGTAGATGCGGTCGCCGTGGCCGACGGCGAAAACCCACTGTCGGCACGTCCCAATCAGGGGTCCCCGCCATTCTCTCTCACAAAGCCGGTGCGGTTGCCTTCGTCCATTGCTCACTGCCGCGACGTGGGTAGTTGCCTCCTCCCGCCGCCCTCCTCTAGGTTGAGCTACGTCCCGACATCCCTCAGGTACAACTCCCTTTACAGCTGGCTTGCACCACTGCTCCAGCTGCCCACATCACTCCATGTGGATATTTCTCTACTTCTTTGCCCCGCACATACCTCTACTGGCTTCTACATACTGTATTTGTGATGAGTTTATGTCTCATCAACTAGTCCCAGTAATCTTATTCTAATCACGCTTCTTCAATTTCTTTGCCACAGGGATGCTCATCTCGATTTTGGTGAAACTGCACAAAATGATCCGATGGTCAAAGGGTTGCAAACTTCATTTCTTAGGAAGCGTCGACGTTGCCAGCAAATTAAAGCCTGGTTAGGGTTTACGGTTCAAGGGCTAGGGACTGCATGGATCGTTTTTCTCTTTAGCTGGCTCTGTTTCAATGGCAAGGGACTGCATGAGTAGTAGTAGTACTGTACGCCTTACGCCCGCTCCCTCGCCCACGCGCGCGGTGGCTCGCAGGACGAGGAGAAAATTTTACTAGTACTCCCTCTGTTTACTCCTCGTCCCTACTACCTTGGTTAGAGCTTTTATCATATTGTTTGGAATATATATATATGTCCTTTAGTAGATTTTAATATGAACTACTAGTACATACTCCAAACACTGATGTATATAGACGTATTTTAGAGTGTAGATTCACTCATTTTGCTCCGTATGTAGCATAAAGTTGAGACACTTATTTTGGAACGGAGGGAGTACATATTTGCTATGATCTGTCAATCATTGAGATGCAATAGCATGCATGTTAGTCTCCTTTGTATTTGATGAAATGTTGCAACGGGCAACCTTGGTCGCAAGATACATGTAACAGAAGCTGGAAGCTTCATAGCATTGTACTATCTCGTTGATAAATTACAGTACGTACTATACAAGTAGTACTATGTAAAGAGTTAGGTGTCGCACGGTGTCCAGAAAATATGGTGATAGTGTGAGGTGGGCCATGTAATCACTGAGCCTACGTGTTTTCACTGCTCTTGCACTCCTCCGCCGTAAGAATGGAGAAAATCGTAATCTAGTAGTACCTCCTTTCGCCGAAAGCGTGGGACATCCAGCAGTCCAACCACCTCAGTAATAATGACCAATGAGCCGTCAAATCACATAGACCCAGCAGTAAGTTGGACGGACGAAGCAACCATCACTCTTGAATCCGCTTCTCCCTTCAACGTAGGCGCCAGTGAGAGGTCGCGTCCGCTCTGCCCGGGCATGAATGCGGCACCAATTCTTTGGAGCGGCGCAGACCGTTTCGGGCGGGAAGCGCGCGCGGGCGATGGAGGGGCTTTGGGTGGGCTAGGCTAGTCAGGAGCGGGCGTGGCAGCTGTCCGCCTCTCCCTACCGGACGCCCGGAAACGAGAGGATGCACCGACTCTCGCGGCTAAAATCGTACACTACACACCATCTCTCTGTAGGAGTAGGTCGATCTGTCGCTCTCTCTAACACACACATGTTGTTAAACACACACACACGCACACGCACACACAGGTTCATAGAATAGGAAAATCGTGTGAGTGCGAAGCCACAGGAAGTGAGATACAAATGGAGTACGTACAAGAAGAGAAGAGGCATCTCTTAGTTGTTTGGATTAATTGTTGCATTTAGAGACAGAAATCAGGGCTTTGATTGGAGGAATGACCGGTCAAGTTTCTCCTTCTCCTCCAATCTGCTTGCACCTTGGTCCCGCTGCACCTTCTAACGTGACTTATTACACCTAGACGGAGGGAGTCGTACGAGATACGGTGGCACACTGACTTAGGTCAAATACAAGTGCCCAAAATTGTGTGCATGTTATAATAAGGATTCACTTAAAATAGTACGTGAGCGAACAGAGGGATCAATTGGACAGTGTTCCCGAGCAGTAGCGAGATGTGTGAGGTAAGATACACCGCTGGCGCTTTTAATTTTTCTTATTAATTTGTTTGTTTCACCCTCTGACTGGTGGGACCCAACGTACTACGTGGAGAGAGGTAAGGTGACTAAGGCTGCATTATTTCTGCACCACTGTGGATAGTCTTACCACCAAAGCCACATGACACGATTATGATTTAAATCCCAATGACTCCCACACACACAAAAAACATGGCATGCTTGTCACACGAATCCAGGAATGTATAAAAGGTTATTTTCCTCTCGTTGAACATAACGGGAGGGTTGTGTAGCTGGTTAGTCTGTTCGCTCATCAAACTTGAGCTCTCAGGTTCGATAACTACACTTGAGCATAATTCGTGCCAGGAGGATTCTTTGACTGGTCAAAATGGATGGATACGGAGCTATACGATCTCGTAGTGACCGTATAATCACCTCATCACATATAAGCTGCAGCCTCGGCGCTTGTTTTCTAGGGTTTGCACTCTTCACACTCTCTCCGGTATATATATACACGCTGGAGCCTCAGCGCTTGTAGTTGCTCTCCTCACACTCTCTCACCCTCTCCAGATCTAAACAAGACTTCGTTGGCCTCTCTCTCTCCCCTCACTGTTGGTCTGCTTGTAGTTGCTCTCTTCACACTCTCTCACCCTCTCCAGATCTAAACAAGACTTTGCTGGCCTCTCTCTCTCCCCTCACTGCTGGTCAAAGAGCCGTCCACCGGGAAGGGAAGGAGGCTTAACGTTGTCGCCGTCGGCGAGGGAGGGAATCCACTACCAGCGCAGTTGTTCACTTTCACCCAGCAGCAGCGCGGGAGGGCCTCCGACCCCTTCTTCTTCGCCGCCGTACATAGTGTGGGTGGAACGGCCTCCGGTCGCCCACCGAACCACACCCCAAGAACCTTAAGGTATAATTTACTTATTCCACATGCATTGCTCTAGCTGCATGTGGGCTTTTTCCGCTTCTGCACTCGAATCTAGGTGTTGGATCAAACAGGAAAGTAGTGGGGAAAGTTGTATACCATGAATCTAGGATGTGGTTCAAAGAGAAAAGGAATGGGGGAAAGTAGTGGGAAAAGTTGTATAGCATGAATCTAGGACGTGGTTCAAAAAGGAAAGGAAGGGGGAAAGTAGTGGGGAAAGTTGTATCGCATGAATCTAAGACGTGGTTCAAAGAGGACATGAATGGGGGAAAGTTGTGGGGAAAGTTGTATAGCATAAATCTAGGATGTGGTTCACAGTGGAAAGGAAGTGGGGAAAGTACTAGTACAGACTGGCTATCCAGCACCTACGTTGGTTGAAAAGGGAAAACAATGACAAACGCAGTACGCACATCTGTAACGAACTGATCTTTTGTTTTGGGGGACAAGGCTGTAGAGTTTGAGCAGGACTAGATTTGTTGCGCTCACATAGGGAAAGGTGTCTAAAGATAACAAAACTGGGACCAACACAAATATGCTCCTTGGTTGTTTGTTCTTTGTTGCAACAGACTGTGCATCACCCCAGTACATCGGTAGATGCACATGGTGCTGGTGCGTCCACTGTCCCGTGCAACTCTTTAGCTGTTGTTAATCTAAGGCCCTGTTTGGTTAAAAAATCCCTAGTCCCTACTTGCTTGGTTCCAGGGACTAAACATGGACTAGAGGTTATTAAATGACATGCTAAAAGACCATGTTACCCCTAGTAGTGAACTAATAGAGACAAGGTGCGATGCGTGGCAGGGGCAACTGTTGGAAAAAGTCCCAAAAAGACTCCCTGTGGGTCTTCTTTCTTTAGTCCCAAATGCCCACTTTTAGTCCCTAAAAGTCCCTCCTGTTTGGTTTAGATGGGACTGACACGAAGTTTTTTTAGTCCCTCCACCAAAATGTCCCTGTAAACAAACACCCTCTAATAATGCCGCTGGAAAATTGATGCAATGCCACAGTTAAAAGCAAATTACATGTTTAACGAATTTTATTGTTAATATAATCTCTCTGTTAATATTAATCAATGCCACCGTTTGAGAAATGCTACTGTCTTGCTTTCTTTCCCATTTAGATAAGGTAGATGCTTCTTTTTGTTGGCTTCTGTGTCATCCACCGTTATTGACCACTAGTTGTTTCCTTTGCACCTCTGTGTAAACAGGGTTATCTACTTCACCTCGTTGCCATTGTGACCTTTTGTTGCACTGCACAAAACACTTTTGTTTTAAGAGTGTTTTGTGTAGTTGAACCAAAATGTCACACCGACAACGTTGCTTGATTGCTTGATCTTAGTGGAACTGCACAAGAGGAGATCTTACTTCCTATCAGTGTTGGCAAATTTTGTTCAGATCTTCTTCTTGTGAGTTGTTTGAATTCCGCGTCATGAGAGGTCAGTACTAGCCTTCTTTCACATGATTCTGTAGTGTGCTTTCATATGTTGTGCTACTTGTACGGTAATGTTGCTTGATTTTAGTGAACTGCACAAATGGAGACAAGACTTTCAATCTGTATGTGCACCGCAATATCCCATTGAGGTAAGATAAGGGTATTTCACAAATGTTGGCCTGTATTTTGCCACTTTCATCAGAAAATTAATGTCATTATTTAGTGCTATACTTGTGCAACCTAATTGACATGAAAAATCTTACATTGAAGGCGAAGCTTGTCTGTTATTGAACCAAGTGATGAAGGGGAAGAACAAGGGGAAGAAAAGCAAAAATCAACTCCTGGTGTTGTAATGAAGCACTGGAACTGTGATGACACAAGTAATGATATAGTTTTGCATCTTAATTTATTGCTATGGCTGGAATGAGCAATTGTTTTGCCACTGATTTGATGCCACTCTTAATGTAATACGTAATTATCTCTACTTCTGCAAACAGGGATCTTCTTTGAAGATACCATATATTTTAGTGGAACTGCAGAAGAAGATGTTGGAAACATTAATCTAATCGAGGAGTATATAGTAAGCATGGCCACCACAGTAGATAGCAACAGATGGTTCCGAAGAAGTGCTTCATATGTATGCTCTACACAATAAGCCTCCTGACAAAGGTTGGTACTCACCAACTGATTTCATCCATATGATTGAGCTTTGTCATCTCTATTGGTGTTGTGCTACTGTTTAGATGCTGTCATCAAAAAGTGGTATTGTCCTTCAGAAGTGCTTCATCTGTGCTGTTTTAAATATTTCCTTTCCTTTTTTTTCGAGCAAACAGGGATGCTAGCATTTAGTTATCCTCTTGTCTTTGCACAACAGGATCATCCTCCTCTGAAGAAGAATATGGAGTACGTGAAGTGACTAGTTCCGATTATGCCAGGATGAAGAAGCCCTGTCTATCTTCTCATCAGAAGGAGCAGTTGAAGGATGGTTACATTACACCCCACAAGACCAAACTAACTTCAGCTCAGAAGGACTGACAAATCTCCATTTTCTTGTTGTGATGCGCGAGTACAATGTTGTTCTAGGATTCATTCCGGTGAGTTCCATTTTTGTAAAAGTGTGCTCTACATGGACCATGTAGGTGCCTGTTTAAACTGTCAATTCAAAGTACAGTTTGCTTTATACTAATCACTTTTTTGTATTTGTGCAAACAGGGGTGCTTAGCTTGATTTCAATGGGAACTGCACAAAATGTTCATGAATACATCGAATCATTCATTCCACCACAAGAAAGGAGGTGCCGATAAGTTCAAGACGTTGCAACATATAAGGGCGAAATCATACAAGCTACGCGCGAATTTTGTTGATTTTGGTGGAACTGCACAAAAAGAACAGCTAGTTTATTTAGCACGAGGTGCCATGTCAATGTCCGAACTGATGGCAAACCCTGCCCATTCCACAATCATAGGCATTTGATATTTTGGAATGGGAATACCTCGTCAAATTTTGCTCATTGATTTTAGCAAGAAGACATGCGTTTGATATTTTCGAATGGGACGCCCTTTGCTGTGAGCAGCGTCGATCCATTTTTTCTTTATTCTTTAGTTGTGAAGTAAATATTAGGTCTGACATGTGAATCGCTGAGATGCATAAACATCGATTGTTTTGAATGTTCTCTATGACATGTGAATCGCTGTGATTGCAATGTACAGGAACGCTAAAAAGCTGCTCAAACTCTGTGTACTCCTTCTGTTCCTTTTTACTTCACACATTGTCCGGTAGCATACAACTGAAATGCTCAAGTTCTCTAGCAAATGACTGTATCTCATGAGCTTGCTCAACCACGGAGCGCTCTTCAATCAGCCTGTAATCATAGAATTGCTCCATGATGTACAGCTCAGTGCCAGCAACCGGAGGGTAGCAGCGGTGGCCTTACTTGGACCCGAGCGGCGGCGACCTACCTTGTTCTACTCTTCCTCGTTTTCTGTGTGGCACGGCCTCGTTGGCAGCGGGGCGGGGCCTCGGCGGAGCCGGCGATGTCCTCTGTCTCGTTGCCGGCGGGCGGCGCCTCAGCGGAGCGAGGGAAAATCCTCTCCTCGTTGCCGGCAGGGTGGGGCCTCGGCGGAGCCGGCGGTGTCCTCTGCCTCGTTGTTGGCATCGCGGGGCCTCGGCGGAGCAGGGCCTCGTCAACGCCAGCGGATCGGGGACTCGTCGGAGCCGGCATTGTCCTCTGCCTCGTCCTCGGTCTCGCCAAACAGCGCCTCGGCCGCTTCATCGCCCTCTTTGTAGGCGGCCGCAGCCTCCGCCACCCGCATGCGGTATCGCCAGCGCTCGAGGCGGCCCTCGCGGGCGGAGTGGTACGAGTCAAGCAGAGCCTCCTGCTCCGCCCGCTCCACGGCGATCTGCTCCTCCGCCTGCAGGTGCTCCTGGAGGAGATGGTGGTTGTAGGCGGCGTCGGCCTGCGCCTCCCGGAACTGCTCCTCACGCTTCTGCCTCACCGTGTCCATATATTGGGCACGGGCCTCACCGATGGTCATGGTGCAATGCACCAGCGAGGATGGCGCGGAGGAGGGGTTGGCGCCGGATCGTCGACTACCATGTTCTCCATTGGGACGTCGTCGTCCTCCGGCTGCCTGCCGGCCAGCCAGTCGGCCGTAATGGCTACCATCTCCTTGTGGTCCGTAGTCCGCCCGTCCCGAAGAGCGCTGGAGCGCGAGGAAGCCATGGTGGGCAGTAGTGGTGTGGACAGGAGAATAGGAACGGATGCAGATGACTGCGGCTATGGCCGGCGCAGCAGTTTATATAGCAATGGTGGGCGGCGGAGGGACGGACGTGTGGCGCCGGAGTAGCCGCCTCGGCAACCGCGTATCATTAATGTGGGCGGCAGAAGGACGGACGGACGGCACTTGTATCGTTTGAAGGCGGAGCAATCGCATGCACCGGGAAGCGGGGCGGGCGGCGCTGACCGTTTTAGGAGGAAAGCACGCGCGGGCGAGGGAGGCGGTCTGGGTGGGCCAGGGCAGTCAGACTCGTGCTTGGCAGCGGGTCGGTTCAGCAGCTGGACATGCTGGCTCGCCAGCTACCTTGCCGAGCTGAGCGACGACAATCAGACGATGGACGTAGCTTCCGACCAGGAGCCGGCGCCACTGTCCAAGCCGGTTCATGCCATGTTCACCATAGAGCAGGTGCGGCCGCACTTCGACGCCCTAATGGCGGAAGAGCTACCAGCGCAGGAGGACCTGTGCTGCAACCTCCGTCTCCTCAACGAGCACCGATGAACAAGCGAACGACAATGCCATCGCGGACATGTGGCCCTATGATCCTGGCTTCCCGAATGAGCAGCGGGCGCTGTATCAGACCATCCGTAGGGCCCGCGAGGCCCTCTCCGTCATCCTTCGAGTTGTTGCGCTCGTCGTGGCACCGCCATCTCGCGTTGTCAACATGGTCAACGGACATGAGGATGAGGAGATGACTTTACTTGGAGAGGATGACAGCAAGTGCCTCCTTATTAGTATATAAAACTATTTTTTTTTCTTCCTCCTGGTTTCCTGACATCACGGTCCCACACCATTGTGAACCTATGTAGTCAATAAACGAGAGAATTGCACAAGAAGCGGCCGACAGCTGGGACCAAGCAGCTCGAGCAGTATTTGTGTTTTTGAGGTGTGAGCACTGCAGAGTTTTTCTTGAGCGATGTTTAGCCCACATATTAATTTATCTCCTCTGAACAACAACGAAAACATCGCTATAGCTATTAACTGGGCGGGTTCTGGCCCGTCTAGCCCAGGCCAAATATCCAGCCCAGATATTAATTTTTTTTCAAGCTGAAAATGGCTAGCCCAGCTATACTTTTTTTAGGAATACCCAGGCAAGGTCAAGTTCTTATTCTCCGCCCCGCTGGGCTGCAAATCTTTCCTAGGAGGGATGCATTAGGCTTAACAAGAAAATGGGCTTTAAGAAATAATAAATGGGATGTAATTATAAAAAGTGGGCAGTAACTATAAAAAATGCACCAAACACGTAATTACTTTATAAAATATTATTTTTGGATATTGAAAATTTTAATTTCATTAATTGTTGCGTGCGCAATGTTTCGTTGGATTTTTACGTAATATAAATCTATATTGAAATTGTATTTAATCTAGAAATTTCGGGATAAAAATATTTCGGATCCCATCAAAATGTGGGAAATTTTATTGAATTCTGTTTTGAACGGTTGGTTGAAAGGGCTGTACTTTTAACAAACTGTAAATGGGTTGTAGTAAATTCCATTAGAATTCAAAAATTGGCTGCACATTCTTACAAATCACAAATGGGCTATAAGTTCTCTGCCACACACTTGTGGCCTTACTAAGTTGACGCATCCCCTAAAAAAAGAGTTGACGCGTATGCAAGGCTTTGTCAACTTATAGTCAACACATGGTTCTAGCAGCAGTGGCCATTGGATTTCCATCCAACGGAGGACGTGCTTCTTCTTCAATCTCGGATATTCTAGCTTCACCCGCCCAAAAAATGATTCCTCCCCCTGACATCTGGGGCGCACCATTTCGGAAGCTGACCCGTGGGCCTACTAAGTTGACGCGTACCAAGGGCTTTGTCAACTTAGTCAATATGAACGATTCTAGCTCCACTGACCGTACGATGTCCATCCAACGGTCGTAGTGCTTCTTCAACCTCTGATCTTGTTGCTCCAGCCGCCCAAAGCAGCGCCGGTCGTGCCGCATGCTCCTGTCTCCCGTGGCCGGTTGTGCTGCCGCGGAGGCCTCACCGCCCCCTACTATTCCCACCGCTGGCCAGGCCCTGCGGTGACGGCAGCCTCACACCGCAGCAAACCAGTGAACCCTCGTACTCCTCTACGCGTGGGCATCCACTGCCGCGTCTTCCCCGGCTCTACGTCGTCCCCTTCCTAGGCCTCGCCGTCGTCCACCGCCCTGGTGCTCTCGGCGCGGCGTGGTCAACGTGGTCAAGGAACGGCTTCCATCGGACGTGGACTGTACGTGGAGAGGCTGACAGCTGGGTCCACGGTCACAGCAAGGAAGTGCCTCCTTATTAGGCGCAAAATAATTATTCCTCCACCTGACAGCGGGGACCCACCGGACGGGCCACCGTATTTCATAAAAAAAACGTTTCCCCCTGACTGCTGGAACCCACCAGCTACATCTTCGCACGCAAGGAAGTGCGTCCGGGCAAAAAAAACGATTCGCCCCCCTGACTGCTGGGACCCACCAGCTACATCTTTGCAGGCAAGGAAGTGCCTGACAGTCGGGACCCACCTGGTCGAAGCGTATGTAGCGTTGTCATTCTGGTCACGAACGTGTACGTACATACTGGTCGATGTAGAGGCGCGCACGTGTCGTAGTAGAGGCGCGCACGTAGCATGTACACGTACGTACAGCGGCAAGTGTGCA
Organism: Triticum aestivum; assembly: GCF_018294505.1. NCBI lineage: Eukaryota > Viridiplantae > Streptophyta > Magnoliopsida > Poales > Poaceae > Triticum > Triticum aestivum. The sequence continues at coordinate 556,528,580 of NC_057802.1, forward strand.
GGAAAGAAAATACGGCCACGTACGTACATACGGGCAGGGTCTCGAACGCCTACTCGCGCATATGTACGGCTAGGGCTCGTGTACACGGCTGGGTCGGAACGGAGAAACAGCGTCATCGTCGTGTTCATGGGGAGCCAACCGGCTGGGTCGGAACGGAATGCGTCGTCGTGTTCATCGGGAGGGCTTGGACGGAACAGCCGATGGAAACGAGGCCTGGCGTACCGCAGAACGGAGGAAACGGCCTTGTGTTCGACCGGACACATTCAAAACAGGATCCTGTTCATCGGGAGGGGTCTGGTGTACCGCAAAACGGAGGAAACGGACCTCCTACAGTCGAAACGGGGGTCCTGTTGATCGGGAGGGGTGTGGCGTACCCTAAAACGGAGGAAACGGACTTGTGTTGGAGCGCTACGGTCGAAACGGGGGTCCTGTTCATTGGGAGGGGTGTGGCGTACCACAAAACGGGACTCCACGGGATACTGTTCATCTCCACCGTCGACCCCCGCCAGCCTCCACGGGCTACTGTTCATCCACCGTCGACCTCCTCCGGCCTCCACCTGGGACTGTTCATCCACGGGCTCCTGTTCATCCAGCCTCCACCGCGCGCTAATCCACCGGCTACTGTTCAACCAGCCCTCTCCACGGGCTCCTGTTCAACCACCCCTCCACGGGCTCCTGTTCATCCTGCCCTCCACCGTCTACTGTTCATCCTGCCCTCCACGGGGTGGTCCTGTTCATCCTGCCCTCCACGGGGTCCTGTTCATCCAGCCCCAACCGGCTCGAATGATCGGGGTCCTGTTCATCCACCCCCACCG
>NC_057802.1:556829726-556942793 GCF_018294505.1 Triticum aestivum
ACAGAGCTCCACAATTTTATCTAAGGTCGAGGGGTTGACCCCCGACAATCATAGCTCCGCCTAAACACAACATTTGCATGTACTGTAGTACTAGACTTAATATTCATGTTTCAGTTTCATGTTCATTTTAAATATTGAACTGAGGACCATGGATGTCTTACATTTTACTCCCTTCGTTCCTAAATATTAGTCTTTTTAGAGGCTTCAAATGGACTGGCACATACTGATGTATATGGACATATTTTAGAGTCTAGATTCACTCATTTTGCTCCGTATGTAGTCACTTGTTGAACTCTCTAAAAGACTAATATTTAGGAATAGAAGGAGTATTTTTGAATTCGTGTCATACATGCATGGTTTGGAATAATAGATGCACTATACTTATTGGATTGTTGTTGTGTTCGTACGTGTGTGTCTCTGTGTGTGTGTGTGTGTGGTCATATGCTTGATACATACAAAGTTTTCTCACCTCCATATTGTTCATCTTTTAAATTTGAATTTGCATTGGAAAACTTACTAGGGATACCATGAAATGTGAAATCCACGTTGAGATCACTATATCACAAACTCACTCTAATTCAACAACTCGTCATAAATCAACTACCATGTTGAGAATAGTATTTGCAAGGAAAATACGGGTATTGTAATACACATAGATTCGTTCGGCAATTTAAAAGGTTCCTTTCGTATTCTCGAATGGTAGGACCCAACGGCGTACCAGCCAGACCTTGGCTCGTGTTGATCCTTAAAAAAATCGGGCTCGTGTCCTTCGGTGGCGTGCGTGGTACGCACATTAGGCAACCCCAACCAGTCGAGCCTCAGCGTTTCAAGTCAAAATATCTGGCGGCCAGAATTCCAGCCCTAGGAAATTCCCCTCATGTCCCCGGTCCATAATGACTACCGATGAACAATGGAGGGATGCTTTAGTAACTAGACAACGTTACCTACCGTGTCGAGCAGCTTTGATGCTACGGTGATACGAGCTTGGAAGTCGTTTGATCTGAGATCCAATGGCATCTGAGCAGTCTTTGTGCTTGTAAGCAGTGGCCGAACTCTTTTGGGGCTTTTCTGCAAAAAACCATTCGAACCACCGACGAGGTGTTGGGTCACAAATCCAACGCCTCCGAAGAGCTTGTATCACCAAAGCATCTAAGGTGTGGTAGCACATGATATTCTTACATGCAGGAGAATATGATGTCCTCCTTCATCTTAGATGCTATGGTGATACGAGCTTTGAGGTCGTTGGATACGGGATCAAAGGGCATCTAAGTAGTTTTTGTACAAATTGTGTGCAATTCTCAAACTCATCATGGTTTCCTGCAAAAATATTAAGACACATCATGTGAGCTGTTATATCTCAGATCTACAAGCTCCAAGCAACTCGTATCGGCATATAGCATCTAAGGTATGGGGGCACATGATATTCTCCCGGGGAGGAGGGGTGGGGGTGCACAACCAATCGGTGGTTGGGAGGGTGGGGACAAATTTAATCTAAACAACCCTAAACAGAGCTCCACAATTTTATCTAAGGTCGAGGGGTTGACCCCCGACAATCATAGCTCCGCCTAAACACAACATTTGCATGTACTGTAGTACTAGACTTAATATTCATGTTTCAGTTTCATGTTCATTTTAAATATTGAACTGAGGACCATGGATGTCTTACATTTTACTCCCTTCGTTCCTAAATATTAGTCTTTTTAGAGGCTTCAAATGGACTGGCACATACTGATGTATATGGACATATTTTAGAGTCTAGATTCACTCATTTTGCTCCGTATGTAGTCACTTGTTGAACTCTCTAAAAGACTAATATTTAGGAATAGAAGGAGTATTTTTGAATTCGTGTCATACATGCATGGTTTGGAATAATAGATGCACTATACTTATTGGATTGTTGTTGTGTTCGTACGTGTGTGTCTGTGTGTGTGTGTGTGTGGTCATATGCTTGATACATACAAAGTTTTCTCACCTCCATATTGTTCATCTTTTAAATTTGAATTTGCATTGGAAAACTTACTAGGGATACCATGAAATGTGAAATCCACGTTGAGATCACTATATCACAAACTCACTCTAATTCAACAACTCGTCATAAATCAACTACCATGTTGAGAATAGTATTTGCAAGGAAAATACGGGTATTGTAATACACATAGATTCGTTCGGCAATTTAAAAGGTTCCTTTCGTATTCTCGAATGGTAGGACCCAACGGCGTACCAGCCAGACCTTGGCTCGTGTTGATCCTTAAAAAAATCGGGCTCGTGTCCTTCGGTGGCGTGCGTGGTACGCACATTAGGCAACCCCAACCAGTCGAGCCTCAGCGTTTCAAGTCAAAATATCTGGCGGCCAGAATTCCAGCCCTAGGAAATTCCCCTCATGTCCCCGGTCCATAATGACTACCGATGAACAATGGAGGGATGCTTTAGTAACTAGACAACGTTACCTACCGTGTCGAGCAGCTTTGATGCTACGGTGATACGAACTTGGAAGTCGTTTGATCTGAGATCCAATGGCATCTGAGCAGTCTTTGTGCTTGTAAGCAGTGGCCGAACTCTTTTGGGGCTTTTCTGCAAAAAACCATTCGAACCACCGACGAGGTGTTGGGTCACAAATCCAACGCCTCCGAAGAGCTTGTATCACCAAAGCATCTAAGGTGTGGTAGCACATGATATTCTTACATGCAGGAGAATATGATGTCCTCCTTCATCTTAGATGCTATGGTGATACGAGCTTTGAGGTCGTTGGATACGGGATCAAAGGGCATCTAAGTAGTTTTTGTACAAATTGTGTGCAATTCTCAAACTCATCATGGTTTCCTGCAAAAATATTAAGACACATCATGTGAGCTGTTATATCTCAGATCTACAAGCTCCAAGCAACTCGTATCGGCATATAGCATCTAAGGTATGGGGGCACATGATATTCTCCCGGGGAGGAGGGGTGGGGGTGCACAACCAATCGGTGGTTGGGAGGGTGGGGACAAATTTAATCTAAACAACCCTAAACAGAGCTCCACAATTTTATCTAAGGTCGAGGGGTTGACCCCCGACAATCATAGCTCCGCCTAAACACAACATTTGCATGTACTGTAGTACTAGACTTAATATTCATGTTTCAGTTTCATGTTCATTTTAAATATTGAACTGAGGACCATGGATGTCTTACATTTTACTCCCTTCGTTCCTAAATATTAGTCTTTTTAGAGGCTTCAAATGGACTGGCACATACTGATGTATATGGACATATTTTAGAGTCTAGATTCACTCATTTTGCTCCGTATGTAGTCACTTGTTGAACTCTCTAAAAGACTAATATTTAGGAATAGAAGGAGTATTTTTGAATTCGTGTCATACATGCATGGTTTGGAATAATAGATGCACTATACTTATTGGATTGTTGTTGTGTTCGTACGTGTGTGTCTCTGTGTGTGTGTGTGTGTGGTCATATGCTTGATACATACAAAGTTTTCTCACCTCCATATTGTTCATCTTTTAAATTTGAATTTGCATTGGAAAACTTACTAGGGATACCATGAAATGTGAAATCCACGTTGAGATCACTATATCACAAACTCACTCTAATTCAACAACTCGTCATAAATCAACTACCATGTTGAGAATAGTATTTGCAAGGAAAATACGGGTATTGTAATACACATAGATTCGTTCGGCAATTTAAAAGGTTCCTTTCGTATTCTCGAATGGTAGGACCCAACGGCGTACCAGCCAGACCTTGGCTCGTGTTGATCCTTAAAAAAATCGGGCTCGTGTCCTTCGGTGGCGTGCGTGGTACGCACATTAGGCAACCCCAACCAGTCGAGCCTCAGCGTTTCAAGTCAAAATATCTGGCGGCCAGAATTCCAGCCCTAGGAAATTCCCCTCATGTCCCCGGTCCATAATGACTACCGATGAACAATGGAGGGATGCTTTAGTAACTAGACAACGTTACCTACCGTGTCGAGCAGCTTTGATGCTACGGTGATACGAGCTTGGAAGTCGTTTGATCTGAGATCCAATGGCATCTGAGCAGTCTTTGTGCTTGTAAGCAGTGGCCGAACTCTTTTGGGGCTTTTCTGCAAAAAACCATTCGAACCACCGACGAGGTGTTGGGTCACAAATCCAACGCCTCCGAAGAGCTTGTATCACCAAAGCATCTAAGGTGTGGTAGCACATGATATTCTTACATGCAGGAGAATATGATGTCCTCCTTCATCTTAGATGCTATGGTGATACGAGCTTTGAGGTCGTTGGATATGGGATCAAAGGGCATCTAAGTAGTTTTTGTACAAATTGTGTGCAATTCTCAAACTCATCATGGTTTCCTGCAAAAATATTAAGACACATCATGTGAGCTGTTATATCTCAGATCTACAAGCTCCAAGCAACTCGTATCGGCATATAGCATCTAAGGTATGGGGGCACATGATATTCTCCCGGGGAGGAGGGGTGGGGGTGCACAACCAATCGGTGGTTGGGAGGGTGGGGACAAATTTAATCTAAACAACCCTAAACAGAGCTCCACAATTTTATCTAAGGTCGAGGGGTTGACCCCCGACAATCATAGCTCCGCCTAAACACAACATTTGCATGTACTGTAGTACTAGACTTAATATTCATGTTTCAGTTTCATGTTCATTTTAAATATTGAACTGAGGACCATGGATGTCTTACATTTTACTCCCTTCGTTCCTAAATATTAGTCTTTTTAGAGGCTTCAAATGGACTGGCACATACTGATGTATATGGACATATTTTAGAGTCTAGATTCACTCATTTTGCTCCGTATGTAGTCACTTGTTGAACTCTCTAAAAGACTAATATTTAGGAATAGAAGGAGTATTTTTGAATTCGTGTCATACATGCATGGTTTGGAATAATAGATGCACTATACTTATTGGATTGTTGTTGTGTTCGTACGTGTGTGTCTCTGTGTGTGTGTGTGTGTGGTCATATGCTTGATACATACAAAGTTTTCTCACCTCCATATTGTTCATCTTTTAAATTTGAATTTGCATTGGAAAACTTACTAGGGATACCATGAAATGTGAAATCCACGTTGAGATCACTATATCACAAACTCACTCTAATTCAACAACTCGTCATAAATCAACTACCATGTTGAGAATAGTATTTGCAAGGAAAATACGGGTATTGTAATACACATAGATTCGTTCGGCAATTTAAAAGGTTCCTTTCGTATTCTCGAATGGTAGGACCCAACGGCGTACCAGCCAGACCTTGGCTCGTGTTGATCCTTAAAAAAATCGGGCTCGTGTCCTTCGGTGGCGTGCGTGGTACGCACATTAGGCAACCCCAACCAGTCGAGCCTCAGCGTTTCAAGTCAAAATATCTGGCGGCCAGAATTCCAGCCCTAGGAAATTCCCCTCATGTCCCCGGTCCATAATGACTACCGATGAACAATGGAGGGATGCTTTAGTAACTAGACAACGTTACCTACCGTGTCGAGCAGCTTTGATGCTACGGTGATACGAGCTTGGAAGTCGTTTGATCTGAGATCCAATGGCATCTGAGCAGTCTTTGTGCTTGTAAGCAGTGGCCGAACTCTTTTGGGGCTTTTCTGCAAAAAACCATTCGAACCACCGACGAGGTGTTGGGTCACAAATCCAACGCCTCCGAAGAGCTTGTATCACCAAAGCATCTAAGGTGTGGTAGCACATGATATTCTTACATGCAGGAGAATATGATGTCCTCCTTCATCTTAGATGCTATGGTGATACGAGCTTTGAGGTCGTTGGATATGGGATCAAAGGGCATCTAAGTAGTTTTTGTACAAATTGTGTGCAATTCTCAAACTCATCATGGTTTCCTGCAAAAATATTAAGACACATCATGTGAGCTGTTATATCTCAGATCTACAAGCTCCAAGCAACTCGTATCGGCATATAGCATCTAAGGTATGGGGGCACATGATATTCTCCCGGGGAGGAGGGGTGGGGGTGCACAACCAATCGGTGGTTGGGAGGGTGGGGACAAATTTAATCTAAACAACCCTAAACAGAGCTCCACAATTTTATCTAAGGTCGAGGGGTTGACCCCCGACAATCATAGCTCCGCCTAAACACAACATTTGCATGTACTGTAGTACTAGACTTAATATTCATGTTTCAGTTTCATGTTCATTTTAAATATTGAACTGAGGACCATGGATGTCTTACATTTTACTCCCTTCGTTCCTAAATATTAGTCTTTTTAGAGGCTTCAAATGGACTGGCACATACTGATGTATATGGACATATTTTAGAGTCTAGATTCACTCATTTTGCTCCGTATGTAGTCACTTGTTGAACTCTCTAAAAGACTAATATTTAGGAATAGAAGGAGTATTTTTGAATTCGTGTCATACATGCATGGTTTGGAATAATAGATGCACTATACTTATTGGATTGTTGTTGTGTTCGTACGTGTGTGTCTCTGTGTGTGTGTGTGTGTGGTCATATGCTTGATACATACAAAGTTTTCTCACCTCCATATTGTTCATCTTTTAAATTTGAATTTGCATTGGAAAACTTACTAGGGATACCATGAAATGTGAAATCCACGTTGAGATCACTATATCACAAACTCACTCTAATTCAACAACTCGTCATAAATCAACTACCATGTTGAGAATAGTATTTGCAAGGAAAATACGGGTATTGTAATACACATAGATTCGTTCGGCAATTTAAAAGGTTCCTTTTGTATTCTCGAATGGTAGGACCCAACGGCGTACCAGCCAGACCTTGGCTCGTGTTGATCCTTAAAAAAATCGGGCTCGTGTCCTTCGGTGGCGTGCGTGGTACGCACATTAGGCAACCCCAACCAGTCGAGCCTCAGCGTTTCAAGTCAAAATATCTGGCGGCCAGAATTCCAGCCCTAGGAAATTCCCCTCATGTCCCCGGTCCATAATGACTACCGATGAACAATGGAGGGATGCTTTAGTAACTAGACAACGTTACCTACCGTGTCGAGCAGCTTTGATGCTACGGTGATACGAGCTTGGAAGTCGTTTGATCTGAGATCCAATGGCATCTGAGCAGTCTTTGTGCTTGTAAGCAGTGGCCGAACTCTTTTGGGGCTTTTCTGCAAAAAACCATTCGAACCACCGACGAGGTGTTGGGTCACAAATCCAACGCCTCCGAAGAGCTTGTATCACCAAAGCATCTAAGGTGTGGTAGCACATGATATTCTTACATGCAGGAGAATATGATGTCCTCCTTCATCTTAGATGCTATGGTGATACGAGCTTTGAGGTCGTTGGATATGGGATCAAAGGGCATCTAAGTAGTTTTTGTACAAATTGTGTGCAATTCTCAAACTCATCATGGTTTCCTGCAAAAATATTAAGACACATCATGTGAGCTGTTATATCTCAGATCTACAAGCTCCAAGCAACTCGTATCGGCATATAGCATCTAAGGTATGGGGGCACATGATATTCTCCCGGGGAGGAGGGGTGGGGGTGCACAACCAATCGGTGGTTGGGAGGGTGGGGACAAATTTAATCTAAACAACCCTAAACAGAGCTCCACAATTTTATCTAAGGTCGAGGGGTTGACCCCCGACAATCATAGCTCCGCCTAAACACAACATTTGCATGTACTGTAGTACTAGACTTAATATTCATGTTTCAGTTTCATGTTCATTTTAAATATTGAACTGAGGACCATGGATGTCTTACATTTTACTCCCTTCGTTCCTAAATATTAGTCTTTTTAGAGGCTTCAAATGGACTGGCACATACTGATGTATATGGACATATTTTAGAGTCTAGATTCACTCATTTTGCTCCGTATGTAGTCACTTGTTGAACTCTCTAAAAGACTAATATTTAGGAATAGAAGGAGTATTTTGAATTCGTGTCACACATGCATGGTTTGGAATAATAGATGCACTATACTTATTGGATTGTTGTTGTGTTCGTACGTGTGTGTCTGTGTGTGTGTGTGTGTGTGGTCATATGCTTGATACATACAAAGTTTTCTCACCTCCATATTGTTCATCTTTTAAATTTGAATTTGCATTGGAAAACTTACTAGGGATACCATGAAATGTCAAATCCACATTGAGATCACTATATCACGAACTCACTCTAATTCAACAACTCGTCATAAATCAATAACCACGTTGAGATTAGTATTTGCAAGGAAAATACGGGTATTGTAATACACATAGATTCGTTTGGCAATTTAAAAGGTTCCTTTCGTATTCTCGAATGGTAGGACCCAATGGCGTACCAGCCAGACCTTGGCTCGTGTTGATCCTTAAAAAAAACCGGGCTCGTGTCCTTCGGTGGCGTGCATGGTACGCACATTAGGCAACCCCAACCAGTCGAGCCTCAGCATTTCAAGTCGGAATATCTGGCGGCCAGAATTCCAGCCCTAGGAAATTCCCCTCATGTCCCCGGTCCATAATGACTACCGATGAACAACGGAGGGATGCTTTAGTAACTAGACAATGTTACCTACCGTGCCGAGCACGGTTCAATTCCCTCGGTCGCCGCTCGTCAAGGTCACCTGTCAACTGCATTGCCTAGTACTACTACTACTACACCAGGATGAGCACAGAATTGAGCCCGTTTGTTCGTGCCTAGTACTTGAGTTAATATATCAGGCAATGCACTGGTACGGAGGGATTATCCTTTTACTCTGCATATATAACTTGTCTAAAGTCTAACTAAGCAAAATGTTTGACCAAATCCTTTCTTAAGAAATACAACAGGTCAGATGTACGGCTTGAAAATTTATTGCATGATGCAGGTTATGATATTGTTTCGAATCCTGGATCTTAAATTTCAAAAAATCCAAAAGTGAGCATAAATTCTTGAAACTAAGCACGGTCATGTGATATGGCACAAATATTACTTCGTAAGTTTTTTCTTCAATTTGAGACAAACTGCTTACGACAAGTTGCACAAATGAAGAGCCAAGGTATTTTGGAACAAAGACCTGTCGCGTTAAGGCGAACACTTTCACTATTGAAACCATGGGCATTTACGTGCCGCCACGAGTCCCCGCTTCTCATATGCAGGTGTCGTCCGAGCAAGTGTGTGAGTCGACGGGAGGCGTGCGAGCAAACCGCTGCGCCGGCTGTCAGGGAGGCGTGCGAGCAGACCGCTGCACAGGCTCACCGGGAGGCGAGCCCTTTGACCAGGCTCCGCCGCCCACCGTCGTCCCAACTGCTCCCACTTTTAATGTCGACGGCGCCGCAATTTAAAATCAACCCCGCACTACCCGGTATCGCTACAATCCTCTCTCTTCCTCTCCGATTCTCCTGTCGTCTACCTCCAACTAGCCTGACCTAAACGTACGCCATGCCGCATCACGATGGTCTGCCCTTAGTGTTCCAGTTTCTTGAGGAAGACACCCAGCCGGATTCTCAAGAACATAAGGCGCTTTGGGACGAGCTTGAACTGGCCTTGCGGGAAGACGCCGCGCCTGTCCCCGCTCCCGTTCCGGCTCCCGTCGCCCCGACTGCGCCAGCGCCCATCCCTGTGGCATTGATGGGCTGGGAGCCGCACATTGTCGCCGAGCTTGATCCCACGGGGTTCCACGAGGTCCCCGCCGACTTTCACGCGCCTGTGCACCTGCCAGCGCATGCGCCTGCGCGTGCACTGACGCGCACGCCCGTGCCGGTGCCCGTGCACCTGCCAGCGCGTGCACTGACGTGCGCGCCCGTGCCGGTGCCCGTGCACACGAATGTCCCCGCCGTGCCGTTGACAGCGCCTGTCCCCGCGCGGGTGCCAGTGCCCCCCTCAGCGGCATGGATGGCCACCGTCGACTGCTTCCTTGCACCAACGCCGGTCGCCTCCTCCCGCCAGTTGACTCGCTCCGAAGTCCAGAACATTTTGGCCTTCCTTGAAGCTAGGCCAATGTCCAGGAGTACGCCAACAATGGCGCAAGACGCCGCCGTCGCCGTCGATCATTGGCCCAACGACACGCAGAGCACGGCAGAGGAGCCGCTTCCCACCGCGAGACGCCCCCGCCGCCGCCGCGTAATCTAAATTTGCCATGAAAAACGTTCGGATTGCCATGCTTAAAATCCGAACGTTTATCATTTCTGTTTGTTTTATATCGATCGTCGTATAATTTAAAGTTGGAGTCAGACTGAACGAAATGTATGGTTTGATCGATTGAATGTTCTGCTAGAGCCGTATCAAATTAAATATAAAACGTCATCAAGCCAGATGTATTCCTTGTCATCCAACGACCTAGACTGCTTCAATGTCGAGCGCTCAACACATTTAGCATGCAGTCAATTTCATGCCAAAAATAGTGCTAATCACATGACAACACGCAAATAATATCCTAGTAGTTAATATCTGCATGCACTTAATATACTTCCAAATTAACGTGCATTGCACGTACACACTGACTAGTGCTGCTAGTACGTGAAACTGGTGCCGTGACTTGTGAACGCGTCCAGATATGGTCAATGGCAACATCGCCCGCGAGTTCTTCCTGTTTGCCCGTGCGTCTAAACGCAGAAGGGGAGGAGAGAGAGAGAGCACACATGGAACCCACCAGTAAGTGAAGGCGAATAGTACTAAAAATAATATTACATGTTATCCATTAATTAGCTGTGGTAATATAAAAACATTATGTGAACAAAGGGGGTACAACAAACATTGCTATTCTACGTATGTTGCCTATTGACGTGCGGCTTGAAGGCCCGGTCGCATGTTCGATCCTCGTCCTTTATTTTTTAATTTGTATATGGGTCCAAATTTGTTTCATGACATGTGGGCCCCTCGGTGTGTAGTTTGTAGCACTTTAATTTGTGGGTCAAAATTTGTTCCATTCCAAGTGGACTATCGGTGTGTAGTTTTGTAGCTTATTTATAATAATTAAAGAGAACAACACAGTTTTTTCAATAATACCATGGTGCAACGTTGAAGGCGAGAAAGGCCGTGCGAGAGAGCGATGACCGAGCCAGAGGGAAATCAACTAGGGGAGTTGCGTGGGTTGCAACGGTGTTTGGAGTAGTTGTGGGCCGAATGCTACGAAAATATAATCTAAACCGACCAGAATAAATGCCTACACAAATTAATCCAAGGTTGGAGTGCCCCTCGCAATGTAAATAGCTCCGGCTTTGCGAGGGATGGAGAGGTAGTAGCTTCAACACGTGGAAGATACGATGTGAGAAAGCGAGGTCAATCGAGAGACATATAGATAGAGAGACAAAGTGAGTGTGGTCCGACATTCATTGAACAAATATATATGCTCTGGAGAAATATTGTCCGATTGAGATTTTTGGCAAGGTGAGGGCTGTAAGATAGAGCTTGAGAGATGATCCAGTCACAGACGTGTAGATATATTTTGTGCGTGGGAGGAAGCAAGGTCAACCGATCACATAGGGTCGCCGTGCGATCGAAAGAGTGAGACGGGTTGGAGAGAGTGACCTAGATAGATGATGTGCGTGAGAGAGTATACAATGTGAATAGGTCGAATTGGGCTCAAACATGGTGATATATCGTTTTTGTCCGAGAAAGAGCGAGGTCAATCGAGACATACGGAGAGAGAGAGAGAGAGAGAGAGAGAGAGAGAGAGATTGAGTGAGCGTGGCCCACCATGAGGTCGAAAGAGTGGCGGCGGCTTGGATGGACTGACCTAGATAGACAATCCGTGTGAGAGAGTATAGAGTGTGTCGATCGAGGCCTGAACAGGGAGATATATCATTTGTGTGTGAAAGAAAACGAGGTTAAACGAGACTCCAATAAAGAGAGCGAGATTGAGCGAGTGTGGCCCGCCGTGCGGAAGAAAGAGTGAGACAGTCTCGAGGGAGTGACCTAGATATACAACGTGCGTGCGTGCGCACGAGAGGTTGGGGGGCTAGATAGGCAATGCATGTATTTAGCGCGAGAGGGTGAGAGAGAGAGCTCGGCATGGGGTGCAATGGCGGGTGTGTGAGGTAAATACATTTGGTAACAGAGTGGAAAAAGGGGTTGTGTGGTTGAGAGACTTAGAGATCGAAACATGGAGAGAAAGAATGAACGTGTGTTGGAAACCGATAGCTTCCTAAGGTGGTTAGGAGAGGAAGATTGACTGATACAGGAAGTATGCAGCGTTTGTGCGGGGGGGGCTAAAAACAACATTTGAATGTACATAGTACAAGACTTAATATCGATGGTTCAATTCGGTGTACATTGTAAGATTTGAACCGAGGACCAGGCATACGGGTAATTATTTCGAATTCGTGCCATACTAAGTTTCGAAAAGTTGACATTGACTCAGTTTGTTGTGCTATTTTGTAGGTCATATGTTTGAATCCATCCAAAAGTTTTCTCACTACCATGGTGTTCATCATATACATATGAATTTGTATTTAAAAAGTAGCGTGGATACAGTGAAATGCGAAATCCACGTTAGAATTGGAGATCGCTACGTGACACACACTCTAATTCAAATGACTAACTACGTGACACACACTCAAATTCAAATAACTAATTATGTGACACACACTCTAATCCACGTTAGCGTGGGTACCCTTTCGATTTTTTTTTCAAATAACTCCTCATTAATTAATTTATAGTACTCCCTCTGTTCACTTTTATAAGACCTTGAAGACATTTCAGACAATGTGCAAAACAGTTCATTTTAAGTTGTCTGAAACGACTTACAAAAGTGAACGGATGGAGTATCTCGTTTCGAATGACTAATTATTGCAAGGAAAACACGGGCATGGTAATACATACAGATTCGTTTGCAAATGAAAGAAGATGCGTTTGCATTCTCAAATGTAGGCGCACCAGACAGACCAGGGTCGTGTCGGGGTGGACGCTGGTTCAGTGCCATAAAGGCAACTGCCTTTGGGTCACTGACATGTGGGCCAGCCACCTGTTGGGCCCACATGTCATGGACACAAAGGCAGGTGCCTTAAGGCACCGAAGCATAGTCCTGTCGGGGTGGTCGCGTGAGTCGGACGGACGCGTAGCACCCAGCCACCCACCCCCCCTCCCCCCCCCCAAAAAAGGACGACGACAATATAAGTTCGCGCTTCCACGTTTTGGATTGAAATATCTGGCAGCCCCAATTCCAGCCCTGCAAAATCTCTCTTCTCCACCATCCCCTTCCGTGCCCAGATTGCTCAAATCCCTAATTCGCCGCCAACCCTCAAATCGCCCCTCGTCTCGTCTCTTTCCCCACCGTTCCCCACCTCTGTGCCGGACGACGACGACGAAGACGACGGTCGTGCTTCACCACCGCACCGGAGCTACCTCATCTACGCCCTCGTCCACCGCATCGGGTGGTCCACCGACAACGTCGGCCGCCGCAACCGACGTGCCTCACAGACACCGAGTTCCACCGCATCAGGTGCGCTTCACCGACGCCGTCTCCCAGCTCACCGGGGCCACTTCACCGAGCACATCGTCGCACCTCTGCACCCCGAGGCCATTGGGGCTTCACCAACAGTATCGTCCACCGCATCATAGCGCTCCGCTGCCACTCAAGATCTGCATCCGTGCGCGGCCAGCCAACGCCAGCGCATCACCCTCAACGGCTCTGAAGTGACCCGCACTCTAGCTAGGCGAGCATGCCCAAACGCCGGCCCGAACTAGGTATCCACACATCACTCTCTTGTGCAATGTTCCGACGATGTTTGGATATCCTTTCACTGCTCTCTTAGCTTACACGCCTATGCAACTCTGACTTTAACTCTTATTTCTTCTGGAGATATCATCTGAAACAAGCAAATCCATTTTTTAGCGAAGCATGACGGCGCTACAGGATTTGGTACACATCCTGCACACCCGTATAACCTTGTAAGTATCTGTCCTCCGGTACAACATCAAGGTCGATTCCTCTTATTTGATCAACCATTCGCCATGTCAAAAATGCAGAGGGGGATGCAAGGAGCACAAGGCCTGCACATCCAAGCAAGTGGTAACATGGACTTGTACATGGAACATCCCAAGCGCAAGCAGAGCTGTAGTGAGCCTGTACAACGAGCTACCGTAAGTCCCTACATTTCATTTAATTCGTACTGGCATTCGTGTATGATTTGTGTGCAGTGGCTCATCCACGAATTCAAGTTACCAGGGGCAAACATTTAACTTAAAAAATACGAAGGCACTTGCACTCCGGAAATCAACATAACTTGAGAAATGTGAAGCTACATGCACTTTGAAAACCAGCTAATGATCCAAAGTAGTTCAGATTATAAACACTAAACGATGCAAGCACCAAAAAACACAAAATGCAACATGGTGTACAAGGACTACAAACGTGGTCTCTACCTGCTTGAATTATTCATTCTGGCTGAAAATATCGAAGTGTAATTGCACGTATAACCAGTGCGCAAACTGCATATCAATATATCTATCCTGCACAAGTATGCCAATAGTTTCAAACAACAGATTAGAAAAGTATTTATGCTATGTTGTCATGATACGTGGACTTTCTGGTAGATGGCCTCGACGTTTCCTCAAGCTATGAAAATGCACTATAATTTGCTTGTCATCAATGCCTGCAAATCTCTGTCTCTCTCAACATAGATCCCTCATTAGACACTATATGTTCATCACCAGGAGCATGTAAAATGTTTGCATCAAATCCTTCATTAGCAGTCTGTTCATTAGACACTTCAGGCTCAAGAACAACATGAGCTTGTATGTTTGCACCGGAAACTTGATTAGATACATCAGATTCAGTCAATTCAGTATTGATTGGGGGACTTATAAAATAAGTAGAAATTGGTTTCATTTTCTCATAGATTCCCTACATACAAGCAGTTTTACAACACCGTCAGGTTTAACTATTGGCCAGAAATTGAAGAGTTGAATTAGATATAATCAGGGATGTGATGTACCTGCTCGTTGCGCATGCTACTCTTGCAAGCTGCGACTGTCCGTTTGCGCAAGCTCGATGCCGTGCCCGTGCTGCCGCCGCTGCCTCCCACGCAGGCTACACCCAGGGTTGGATCTTCATCTTCTTGTCCTTCCGTTCGCTTGAAGCCCGGCGACCGCCCTCCAACGAGGGCGTGAGGAAGTGATGTGTCAGTCTGTCCAGCAGCGGCTAGGTTAGGAGCGAATCAGACTGGAGGCTGGAGCGAATGAATTGGGATTTTTTCTGCTGTCGATCGATATGGGAGGCACTCGTTTGGGCCGCGAGCCTGCTATAGGGCCTGCCTTGCACTTATGTTATTGGCCCATCCAAATTGAAACATTTTTCTTCATTTTTTACATTGCCTGCTCGTGCGTTGGGACGAACAAAACTAGCATGGGCCAACCTGGACGACTCAAACTAGGTGCACACTTTCCAGCCACCTGAGGCGGCCGCCCATACCAGCCGTTATGGTGGTGTCGCCCCTTTTTGCGTGTATGATTGGATAGTGAAAAATATTCCAGTGGCGCTTTTGATTTACCCACAGAATGGTTGAATTGCTTGTTTCTATGAACTGAGTTCGCCAATAATGTGAAGGATGCCAGTCTTTTCATCCTATTGTAGATTGCTTAGATCTCGATATGCCAAAAGTAATCGCATGAAATATACAGTAAAAGCCAGTGTGATGTGTTTGGCTACAACTAGTCTGACTACACGTCCTCATATAACATATCAAGGACGCACCATCTTACCAGATTAACCATTCGACTTACCCATGTAGTGTGGGAAGAAAGAAGTATTGGGACTGCGTATCCAAGCAATTGATGCCATGGACTCCTTCGTACAACCTTGTAAGCAAAAAAGAAGTTGCAGTGTGCCTGTACAAAGAACTAGCGTAAGTTCAGTTACCTGCTTCTCGGAATTTTAGTTAGCCACTTATTGCAAAATTGTTCAATTACGTTGCTTGGCTTAATTTAGTTTGCTACTGATTACATAATGCCACAGCCTGTTAATCATATTGTAGAGTGCGCCTATCTATGTGTTTGATACTTACTGTTAAGAATTACCTGTTTGCCTTAACTTAAATATCTACTTGTTTGTTTAACTGCTTTGCTGCTGCAACAGCGGGTTACAATGATGTTAATAACTACTTTTCAGCATCCAATTGAAACTCTTTAATTCCTTGTTTGTTTAACTGGTTTGCTGTTATAACTCCCAGTTGAGATGTTTTGCTAACTTCAACTTTTCTGAATCCAATCGAAACTTTAATGGCAAAACAGGTTAGCCCAAGATCAAAGAGCGAGGTCCCCATGGACGTTGCATCATCCCACAGCAGTGGCACCGGCCCAATCGTGCATTATGAATTGCCAACTGCTGATGCTCTAGAGGCTAAACTAGTGGTAGAAAGAGATTCTGCTTCTGCACTTAGAGATGAAGTTGACATGTTGAGGAAGCAAACATCACAATCACAAGCAGTACTCAAGACAACCATTAAATATTTGGTGGATTTCAAAACGAAGCAAGCTGAGCTGACCAGATTGTTAAGGTCCTGAAGGAAAAAAGGAAATTAAATTCCTACTTGGTAAATCATAGGTGAAATGTTCTTTCCATAGTTGAATAACCTTTGTGTTGTCTGTTCATGTAATCAATCAAACCATTTGTTTTAGAGATCATGTAATAATTGTTTTTTTTTGTTTTTTGGTTTGTAATTTTATTTGAGCACAAGTCTGTATTAATTGATAAGACTCGGAGACATTTCACTTGGATTGCTGTGCCAGACCTACAAATATGCCAATCGAGCTGAATGTGCATTCAGCAATAGTAGTAGTATAGATGGACCATAAGTGGCACGCATCGGAAAGGGCCAAGATGCTGGCTAAAAAAAGGATGCTGTTGTAGCCAAAAAAAGTACATCGGCCTGGCTTATGTATGTTAGTTGATATTATTGATCCATATACTCTATAAGTGTTTATATGTCTGTTAGTTCTGTACATTCTTGGTTGATTGACTCGGTATTTGAATCTTGATACATCGCTTGTGTACATATCTAAATGGGAGTACACATTATGCTGCGTGTGACATTTGAGTTGGACATGAAGTGTTACAAATATTCGAATTCACCTTAAACTGGATTCTAGTTTCTAAATTTGAGTATCGGCATTTGTAAACCATATTCATATATGACAGTGGAATACATCTTTGTCCTCCTTTTGAAGATATATAAAAACACATAGAATGATTTATAAAGATTCATATAGGAATACAAAATGGATTCGAATTTAGTTGCCAGGGTAAACGTGGATGCTTATTGTCCCAAAATTCGAAAGAAGCAGCAAAATGTCCACTCCCACGTCGGCTGCCCGAAGCCAAGTGTATGGGAGATGGAAATTACTGTCTACCCATTACACGGACAATCCATCGGCCCGATTTCCACTGCTCTAAATAGGGGTAGGTCTAGTAACTTCAATTAGACGTGACACGACCGCCTCTGAGCCCATTCCGACACGGTGGGCGTCAAACATGGGCGGCAAAACTCATTTGATTCAAGCTCGTCCGAAAGACCTCTGTTTCTCCCTCCATTCCCCATTCATACACGGTGGGCGGCAAAACAAACTCGACTCGGCCGAAATCGATGTAGGCAAATATTTTCAATAGGGGCAGGTTTGTAACTTCACTCAGATGTGACACAACCGCCCTACCTGTCAGCCCCGTTCATACACCGTGGGCGCCAACCATGGGCGCCAACCACCCTCTCCTCGCCCGAAACCGCTCTGGGCAAATATTGGCGAGATGCGAGATTACCGTCCTATCCCCAACCGACGAGACGTCCAAATTTTAAACGGGGGCTAAGTTCGTAACTTTCCCATATTTCAGACAGGCGCATCCCAAAAACATGGTTCCCCGTACCTCTCCCTCCATTTTCCCATTCATACACCGTCCGCGCTAGAACACCCCATCCCCACACCAGCCTCCGTCCGCCACCCCATCCCCACACCAGCCTCCGTCCGCCACCCCATCCATCGCCGCCGTCCTCCACCACATCCATCGCCACCGTCCTCCACCGTGTCGGGGCGCCTACCAAGACCACGTCGTCCACTGCTAGAGATGGACGTTTCTCATCCACGGCGATGGACCAATAGCCTTGCACCGCGTCCTCTCGCTTCATCGGCGCCGTCGTCCTCTTTGTCGGGGCCGCTCACACGACCTTCTCTTCCACCACAACGGGACTTATCCCCCGATGCACCCGTCTACCGTTGCAGATCTGCTTCAACGCCACCGACAGCCATCGCACCTCCGATGCCTACACGGCGCCGCAAGAGAGGTGGTACTTCATATCTCCTCAACTTTTTTATCTCAACCAGAAAATAGATCTTAACTTGGTTACTCTACTTTCTTTTCAGCTCTTAGAATTTAGTTCTTAGTTCGAAGCAAACAATGGATGCTAAATATCATTTCTCTGGTTTGCAGCTTCAAATCTGCCATGGCACAACCATAATACAATTTAATTGATCATGCTTAGGGTTCAATTGATCATGTTGGTTCCGTGGTGGTTTCTTTAATAGAAATCGGAGGGGAAACCCTCTTTTGCTAAAAAAATATGCTTAGAGTTTCCCCCTTTTATGATCACTATACGATCAGAATACGTGCTTCGTGTCATAATAACACTGCTCCACCCATCAAGCTAAACAAGCTTAGTTGTTCAATACGAATCTGATATTATTAAAACAGAGTTGTTTAATTGGTCAGCTAAATGTTCCTAAATTAGTTTCCAAAATGCATGTTCGCCGCTCGGGTGTGTATCTCTACAGGGTGCCCACGGTGGGCCAGCCCATCCTGGGATTTTGGGTCCTCCCAGGCCCCGACTCCCCTCTGTTCTGCTGCGCGCTTCCAATCTCTACTCGCCCCCGGCCGCCTGCCTCGCCGACGACTTGCCGTCCCCGGACGGCATGACTCTAGGAGGAGACGCCGGACTAACAGGAGGCCAGGAGCCGCTCGCCCAACAGCGTCACCGCTGCCCGAGCGCGCCGCCGTGCCTACCTTCCCAGTCCGTTCAGGGCTCATGCGTGCAGCACCAACCAAGCCAACCCGATTTATCCTCAGATACGTCCTCAACACTCAGTAGCCACTCCTCATCACCCATTTTCTAATTGATTCATTACTCATTAGGCAGGACTGTCATTAGGGTTTGTTGTGTGCTCAGTGCTACCTACACTTAATGCTTCAGATATATTTCGGTAATCTTTAGTACCTCTAAAGTTCACAGGGTTTTCAAAATTCCGGCCCTCGGAACAGAAACTAGTCATTTTGGATTGTTGGTCGTAGTGACATTGACCCAGATTACTACTGCAAGCCAGGTTTGTTGACAATTTTACTTGTCTTTCTTACTCATTCGATATAATATCCAATTATTCACGTCGAT
Source organism: Triticum aestivum (assembly GCF_018294505.1). Lineage (NCBI taxonomy): Eukaryota > Viridiplantae > Streptophyta > Magnoliopsida > Poales > Poaceae > Triticum > Triticum aestivum. The sequence continues at coordinate 556,848,972 of NC_057802.1, forward strand.
TAGTTGCAAACAATAAGTGCCAGACAAACTTCTTCATTCAGATTTTGGACGGTCTCTTACTGCAGTTACAATTCTGCATACTTGTCCTAGTAAGCTCACAAGTAAATGATTGATTCACTACATCTAGGCTTGCCTTGTCATATTTGTTGTCAATATTCTTTTAGGGTGGACCACCCTGTTTCTAAATACTGGAACCGTAGACATGAGTGAATAGTATTTTCTATGTGATCTCTTCCATCATGTGTGGGTAACGAACACTGCATTGTATAGAAAGAAAGTGTCATTTCCAGCTTTTACATAGGTTTTGATCTTTTACATGGAATAAAATCTGCCTAGTTGCTTTGTCTCGCACTACCAACACTCCACCCTTGAAGCTAAACATTACGCCACTCATAATTGCTTAGTTTATTTGTTCAAATACGAATTTCATATGATTCTAATGTTCCTACTTCAGTTTTGAAATGTGTGCCTGCCTGTTATAGAGACATAAGGGGTTTATATTTTTGTGTGTGGTCTGGTAAGCACGGTTGGGGAGGTGAACTTTGCATATGCAGGGGTTTATAGGGAGACACTCTCCGAGTTGAATCCGCAATGCATTCCATAGATAATCTAACTACTTTTTATGTTTTCATGAATCTCAAATTCTGAACAGCATCATAATGATTATGAGCTTGCGCGCATGAAAAGAATAAAGCAGAACAATGCCATGGCTGTCAAACTTGGCATTAAGGGACTGAAATCAAGTCTGGATGAAATGCAATGCAAACGCTCTCCACCTACAGATTCATGCTCAGAATATGATCCTAACAGTGATTCTGAGCTAGAGGGAGACCTAAGTCAATGTAGCTCCCTAGTGGAGGAGTCAGAGGAAGATGCCCTATCTTATTCACCCATCAAGGTACTTGCTCTAACTTTCCAAGGTTACATTGCTCGCACATATCTTGCAACTGATGCTTTGCATTGCTTCTACTTTGTTGAACTGCCATTAGCTTAGTTTACACATCGTGTATGTGAATACGCCCTGCCTATCCATTTTCAGTACGTATTCCATCTGTCATCATACCATATTTATCCATTCAAATGGTGTTCTTGTGTATCAGACGTTCAAAAGGAAGAGGGCGATTGCTGATCGTGGAGGAGCACAAGCAAAGTATTTGGAAAAGGTAGTGGCACCTGATAAATCAAATAGCCCATTAGGTGTAGTTGCAATATCACCTGACCCACAAAATACCCCAACTCTAGCAGACTCTAGCCCTACTACACTGGTCATTTCTGATGCCCCAACTCAGCAGACCCCAACTGCAGCAAACAGTATGATTATGCCAGTTGACATAGCACCAGCTATACGACGCAAAACCCCCATTCCAGCAAAGAGTACACCAAATCCAGTTGCCAAATCCCTTTTCGAACTAGAGAGGGCCCCAATTGCAGCAAATAGGACCCCTGTTCCATTTCTTCCCAGTTTAAAAGACGAAGCTTATGTTGTTGTCAGGAACTTTGTGCACATCTTTCCTTCATGGAAAGATTATACCGCAGACACAGAACAATTTCCAGTCTTCCTCCACAACTTACGAGTAAGTAATGTACTAATGTTATTCATGGTCATTACTGCATATGTTTCTACTGACAGAAGACACAAGATTTCATTCTTTTAAATAGGCGAGGAGCAAACTGGATTGTGATGACGAGCAAGGGTTGGTTGCGCTTTTCAAGCACTCGTTGATGAAGTATCGTTCCTACCTGAGGCAAGCGCGCTTCGATGGCAAGCCTCTGAACGAAATTTCTGTAAAGTCTCCGGTGCTACATTTATCCGACGGTGACTGGAATAATCTTGTTACACATTGGTCTCGGCTGCAGCGTAAGGTACTGTCTATGATATCACATCACAATTTGAACTACATTTCTGCATTTGCCTTAATGTCTCACTTGTACGAAAACTGTTAGCAGAAGAACATTCGTTCTCTAGGGACCATAGAATCTCGCAACTATACTACACACTGCATTGCTCTTGTGAGTACCTCTTGCCCTGTATGACCATACTTACTTTCATAGTTGTTTGATTATGTAGCATCACTGCACATGTTAGCCTCGTAATCGTCCATTTGGTGGACATTATAAGATCCGTATGGACTCTTACATCAATTTAGAATCAACCCAATGCTTTTGAAGAGGTTTAGCTCTGCAGTCCTCTTGTAAGGACTGAACGTGGTCTATCACTGTACTTACATTAACAGCTACTCCCTCCATCCCATAATATAAGAACGTTTTGTACAGTACACCAGTGTTCAAAACACTCTTGTATTATGGGAAGAGGGATTGGTTCATTTTGTAGCATTCTGCATCTTATCTCCCTCGCCCACCATTTAATAAAAAAGATCAGATCTATATTTAATCTTACCAACAAGTAGAATACACAGACAATGCCAGTGCAGAAGTGTAGCCCATTGCTCTTGTCAGTACATTTTGTCCTGTAACGCTTGTACTTCCAGGGATTGGTAGTTGATTATGTAGCATCAATCTGCATCTTATCTTCATTATCCTCTATCCCTTCCAGTATTATCATATCTATAATTACTCTCTACAAAATGTAGAGTACAGGCAATGCTTATGAAGAAGATTCTGTGCTGAAATTCTTGAGTTATCCTTCCCTTGACATGGAGAAGGGCATTATAAAGCCGGTGTTAACTGTTAATGTAATTCGGTCCTTCTAAAGCCTTTATCCTCGACTGCTGTTTAATTTTCTCATACTCCCTATCGTTTACTACTGTTTAGTTTGCTGTTTCTACCAAAATGCATGTTCGTAAGAACCATAAGTTCTAAGTTTTACTTGTAAAACCAAATTCCTTATTCATACCATGCACCTTACTTAATACTCCCTATATGTATGCTTGTTTTTGTGGATCTATAATCCAGTGTGTGGTGAAGCAGCCCACGTTTGCACCTTGTCATCTCCTGTTTTATCTTACTGATGTGGCTGATGATATGAACAACATGCCATGCACATTATCCAAAATAGATACAATGATTTTATTTGCCCTTCATCTATGCTTGTTATGTTGACATGGTAATCCAGTAGTGTGGTGAAGCTCCCCGCATTATGAACAATGCCAAATTATGCTATTGATATTTTGAACTTACTCTTTATTTTCTAATTTGAAATTGGATAGAATTGACAAAACAGTTGTCATCTTTGTTTATACATGTGCAAAACCTGTCATCTCTCTGCTTTGTTTCAAGGTGATATGCCTGATGGCATGCACAAGTCTGCTGAAGGTTGTGAGACAAACCCAACATATATTGCAGCAAAGAAGGCAAAACATCTTGAAGATAGTGAGACAACCCCAAAGTCTTGTCTTGATGTAGTGTTCAAGTTACTTGAGACTAACAGTCAGACAAGCTCACAGAATTCGTTGTCTGAATCAGTTCGACTTCTTCAGTCCCAAGTTCTAGCAGAAAGGCATTCTACAACTCAACTTCGACTTGAAGTCCTATCTCTAAGAAAGATTGCGGAGAACACCAATGAGAACCTCATCGCTAAACAGCTACACCTGGAAGCTATGACCGACATGCTAGGCCGGTCTCACAGCCTTGCTCAGCAGCTTGCGCAGCAGTTCCCCCGCAAGGCTAACCTTTCTTGAACTGTCTTGGAAGTGGTCTCGGTTCAGTATTATTTTGTTACGCTGCAATGGTGCCCAGTTTTTGTAATCTGCTTCTTCGTTGCGCTTTATGATCACTGGTGGCGAACTTCGATGCCCAGTGGATGTAATATACCTTAAATCCTTTATTGTATAGTGTAGGTTTATTCTTAGTTACTATGCCGTAATTTCTTTATTGTATAGAGTAGGTTTGTTCTTAATTCCTACTAGTTACTGCCATCATTCGCTATCTGAAAAAAAAATCAGATGTAGTCGACCGGACCGAAACATTCGACTCTAACGGGCCAGGTTTTTAGCGGGCCACAATTGGGTCAGCCTGCGTCTTTCTTGGGCCCGAATGATTGGGGCCTTCACACATTGCGCCAGGCCCAAACTTACACCGGCCTATATTTTAGTTGGGCCTTTTGTCGACCCAGCGCTTAGTTTGGCCCAGGTAGCGTTGGGCAATTAACAGGCTGAATATTGTACTGGCCTATTACGGCCGAGATGAAACCACGGGCCTTTAGCAGGCCAAAATGCATGTTGGGCCTCAATTTTCACTAGTCGTCGACGGGCCTTCAGCAGGCCGAAATGTAGACCGGGCTGTTTTGGGCCCAGTTAGCTCACGGGCCATTACGAGGCCGAAACATATCTCGGGCCTTAGTTGGCCCACTGATATCATGGGCCTTTAAGAGGCCGAAAGCTTAGCACGGGCATCAACGGGCCGAATTACGCGACAGGCCTTTAACAAGCCCAAAGTCACGTTGGGCTTAACTATTGCCACCTTTAGCACGGGCAGTTAGTGGGCCCGATGTCCCGTCGGACCATATATGGCCCATGGGCAGCACGGGCCATTCCCAGGCCGAAAGTCACACCGGGCTGAAATGGGCCCATGTCTACATCAGGCCTCTAACAGGCCGAAAGTCACTGGGCTGTAGTTGGGCCCAAATATTTGGCGAACAATTAACGGGTCAGATCCGGCTTCGGGCCGCAAATGGGCCCAAATATTGGGCAAACAATTAACGGGCCAGATCTGGCTTCGGGTCGTAAATGGGCCCAAATATTGGGCGAACAATTAACGGGCCAGATCTGGCTTCGGGCCGTAAATTGGCCTTTATTAAGCAGACCGTTATTGGGCTGGCCCACTAGTACCTGATTAAGTTCTACGGGCCTTTGACTGGGCCGGCCTTTTTAACCTATATGGGCCTCTGTTGGGCCCAGCCACGTGTCGACGTATCATAGGCATGTATCCTCCAATGGACGGGCGACATCTGGCCCACTAACGAGCTGACATGTGTTCCCTTCGGCCAATCAGAATTTTACACGTGGAAATTTCCCATTGGTCAGGGCTGTTAACGGGTTATCAGATCCAAAATCCGACCCGATAGCTTAACGGTGTTCCGTTATGGTGGATGCCACGTGTCGGTCACCCTTGACGAAAGCACTTCTGTGACGCGCGATTTATCGTCATGGAAGTGGACACTTCCGTGATGATAATTTTATGGAACACTTCTACGACAGCACAGGTAAGACTATCTTGATTCTGTCATAAATTTGTCATGGATGTACATGCATGACAAAAAACGCGACCTACTATGACAAACACGTATCATCACGGAAGTGTATTTTTTTTGTAGTGCATGACGTTGTTGGGCCGATTTCGTGCAGGCCCTGACGGGCCGTGAGTTACCGGGCCGTAAAATGGGCTATTTGCGAAGAGACCGTTAACAGGCTTTTCATGGGCCAGCCCGCTATCATTTGACCCACTGACGGCCGCCTTTGTAAGCTAAATGGGCCTGTGGTGGGCCGTCGCATGTGTCGACATATCATAGGCGCCTGTCTGACCCACTGATGAGCTGACACGTGTTTCCTCCGACCAATCGGAATTTTACACGTGGAAATTTCCCATTGGTCCAGGCTGTTAACGGGTTATCGGATCCAAAACCGGACCCGATAGCTTAACGGCGTCCCGTTACGGTGGATGCCACGTGTCGGTCACCCTTGACGAAAGCACTTCTATGACGCGTGATTTATCGTCATGGAAGTGGACACTTCCGTGATGATAATTTTGGTAATGTCATGGAACACTTCTACGACAGCACATGTATGACTATCTTGATTCTGTCATAAATTTGTCATGGATGTACATGCATGACAGAAAACGTGACCTACTGTGACAAACACGTATCATCATGGAAGTGTATTTTTTTTGTAGTGACCGCAAGATTGAACCCAAAGCTAAGCACTTCTCCCATTGCAAGAAAGATCAATCTAGTAGGCCAAACCAAACTGATAATTCTAAGAGACTTGCAAAGATATTAAATCATGCATATAAGAATTCAGAGAAGAATCAAATATTGTTCATAGATAATCTTGATCATAAACCCACAACTCGTCGGATCTCGACAAACACACCGCAAAAAGAATTACATCGAATAGATCTCCAAGAGAATCGAGGAGAACTTTGTATTGAGATCCAAAGAGAGAGAAGAAGCCATCTAGCTAATAACTATGGACCTGAAGGTCTGTGATAAACTACTCACACATAATCGGAGAGGCTATGGTGTTGATGTAGAAGCCCTCCATGATCGATTCCCCCTCCGGCGGAGCGCCGGAAAAGGCCCCAAGATGGCATCTCACGGGTATAGAAGGTTGCGGCGGTGGAAATAGGGTTTCGTGGTGCTCCTGGATGTTTTCAGGATATATGAGTATATATAGGTGAAAGAAGTAGGTCGGTGGAGCCACGAGGGGCCCACAAGGGTGGGGGCGCGCCTACCCCCCTGGGCGCGCCTCCCTACCTCGTGGCCGCCTCATTGCTTCCTTGACGTCCACTCCAAGTCTCCTAGATTGCGTTTGTTCCAAAAACGATCCTTGCGAAGGTTTCATTCCGTTTGGATTCCGTTTGATATTCCTTTTCTGCGAAACACTGAAATAGGCAAAAAAACAGGAATTTGCACTGGGCCTTCGGTTAATAGGTTAGTCCCAAAAATAATATAAAAGTGCATAATAAAGCCCATTAAACATCCAAAACAGATAATATAATAGCATGGAACAATCAAAAATTATAGATACGTTGGAGACGTATCAGTATCCCGCGGAGAATCTGCAGCTTTGTTTTGAGTGCACTGATTTCCTGCCGTACGCTTCCAAAGTGCACACGATCCCAGGTGGATAGCTCTCCCGACAGGTCCTGTAGCTTTGTCTTGACCTGCTCCATAGATTCACCTGGCGCCGTTGCCCACTGGTTGCCCACCTCCGAACCCAGTGAGGGGTCACGTTCCCAACAGACCTCGTATTTAAATGCTTTAGGGCCCCGCCTGCATGCATGCATTTCTTGCAACGTAAGTAGCAGTGCTACGTGATCCGAGCTTGCTGCTGCTAGATGCCTAACTTCTGTTGTTGGAAACGCCAGCAACCAGTCCGGTGTTGCTACAGCTCTGTCCAATCTCACTCTTGTGAATGATCCTCCGTCGACTTTTTTCTCAAACATCCAGTTCCGACCCTTGTATCCAATGTCAGTTAGGCTGCAGGTGTCCAGTGCATCTCGGAACAGATCCATCTGTGCTTGGCTCCTCGCACCCACTCCATCATGCTCGTGGCCATGTAGCACTTTGTTAAAGTCACCAATGACAACCCACGGGTGATTGCTGGCATTAGCAATGCCATGCATCATATCCCAAGTTTTATATCTTTCTTGCGTTTGTGCTTCCCCATAGACAAACGTGATCCTGGTTTGCACTAGAACTAATTCTTTTACAAGCACATCAATATGATACTCTGAATAACCAAGAATTTCTAACTTTATTGCTTCATTCCAGGAAATACCAAGACCACCACTTCTACCTCTACTGCTTATGGCAAAACTCTTTTCAAAGCCTAAAGATCCTACCATACTCTCAACACGTGAGCCCTCTATGTGGGTTTCTAGGATGCATACAATAGAGGGGGCATGTTGCCTCGAGAGATCTCGAAGCTCTCGAACAGTCGCGGGTTTGCCAGCCCCGCGGCAGTTCCACACCAGGCAACTCATTGCGCTAGGCGCGTCTCCACAGGGAGGCCCGCCAAACGCGCATCAGAAGTTTTGTTTGGAGTTGTGCTCTTTGTGTTGGTAGGATCACTTGAACTTGGCTTTGTCCTCTTCGGCTCCTGCTTCGAAGAGGGGCTCTCTGGAGCTTTCATTGGTGGCAAAAGAAGGGCCTTGTTTCCCTGGGTTGATGGCGGGGGGCCGATGGGTTTACTCCCCTGAAGAGCGCCTACCATCCCCCTTTTCCTGCTCAAATCTGCTTCCTCCATAGTGACATGAGCTTGACGGTCATCAGAATCCATAAACTCCTCTGTGTGGTTTTCACTTGCAGCACCATGACCCCGGCCACCGCCGGATCGCCCACGACCTCTGCCACCTCTGTTACCTCGCCCTTCACCAGGGCCACGGCCCGGTCCCCTGAACCAATTTCCTTTCAGGTCCTTAAAAACTAGGGCCTTAGGTGCCCAAACACCATCACCACACTCCTTAAACAGATGCCCCAAGTAGCCGCATACCACACACCAATCAGGGAGCCTCTCGAATTTTACACGAAAGATCACCCATTGCATCACATCCTTCTTCTTGATAACCAGTGAGACTGCATTCTTTAGTGGTTTTGTGACATCAATCTTCACCCTGATATGGGCAAAGTTCCCCTCAAAGTCTTGGGACTTGGGCTCAGCATAGATGAATTCTCCAATCGTTGCCGAAAGTGCCTTAATCTTAGGGAAGAAACCATCTAGGAGATCATGAATTTGCATCCATATGTCTATCTTGGTGAGATCTATCATCGAGGGTTTAGTGAAACCATCATAGGGGGCCAAGACCACCACTTTCCCTTTGAAATTCCACGGGCCCTCTTCCATAACATGTTCCCAATCGCCGGGGCACGCGAACTGCAGCATATACAGGTTCTCCTCCAGCAGTCTGATTTTCACTTCCTTTGTCAGATCCCATGCAACCCTCATATTCTTGTAGAACCAGTACTGGCTATAGGGCTTTTCAATGTGAACCCTAGCCAGGGCCATCCAACGAGTCGCTTCTACCAGAAGTTCATCGTCCTCCACCACTACATCCTGAAGATCGTCTTCCTTCAAGCCCAACTCTTCCATCATCGCTGCCAAATCCGTCTCTGCCGCACCCGAGGATGCACCATCTTCCATAGTTCGCTTGCCTGAAGAAACCAGGTCCACGAGCGGTAGCGTCCCCATCGCTTCATCCACTCCTGCCATGGTCAGGGCCTGGAGACCCCCGATCGCCGGCAGAGGGAGGAAGGCAGGGTAGATCAAGATCTCTACGGCGGGGAGAAAAGTCGTCGTCGCCTAGAGTAGGAAAAACCCTAACGATAGGGGATTCATATTATGTGCGTGAGGCCACATGTTGGGCCGAGGTTCTATGCTGCAGCCACTAGCAGGCCTGGCGCCTATTCTTAGACTTTTTCTAACAGCGTCTAGCACAACCGTAAAGAGCCATATAAAGGAACTCATTTGAAATACTGAAGCGTACGGAGCAAGCAGGGTCGAAGACTAACAGGTGGGACATGTGGTTAGCCTTTTTCTTTAGGGGTAAAGCAAAAGCTTTATTGATCGAACACCATAGAGTGTGGGATAGAAGTCGAATCATGGAGTTGAACAAGCCACAAGTGGCGCCCCTGATCCAAGGAAAGGGGAAATCTAGCAAGTTTATGAGTTTCTACATTAACAGAACGACTTTCAAAAGTAAAGTTGCATGTAAAATTCGTTGATCTGGCTTGAATCTCCCCAATGATAGTCCCACAACGTCCTCTGCTGGCACTTTTCAAGTCCTGCACTGCTTGTTTTGCATCCGAGTAAACAACGACTCTGTGCAGCCCCAAATCCTTTGCCAATGACAAACAAGGCTTCATGGCATGCAACAATCTCAAGTGTAGCTGGGTCCTGCAAACCATATATTACCAGAGAGGAGCTGCCCAAATAATTCCCATGATCGTCCCGACATATAGCCGCTCCCGACCCCCTGGAGTGAGCGATCCCTGCATCTACGTGTATCTTAGCGAAGCTCGGGGGCGCGCGAGGAGGCACGACAGTCCCGCGAGAAGGTGTGCGGCTGGGCGCGGCGAGCAGCTGCTAGGCGCGGCGTGGTGGTTGCCGTTAGATCCAGGGCGACGTGTGGGCAGGGTGCCCAGGCATTGCTCCCAGGTGGATCTGTGGCGCACTGGGTGCAGGAGCGCCCCCAGTGCGGATCTGCTGGGTGGCAGTCGTTTGTCTTCGGTGGCCGGTGGTTCTTCATACGGCGGCCCAGCGGGCGGCCCGCCGGCCAGTTTGTCGCCCTCTCCTATGCGTGCCAGGAGCTGATCTACATGAGGAGGTCACCATGGAGGCTCCGAATCTGCCGGAGGCGTGAGTTCCGCAGGTAGCAGGGCCTGATATGGGTTTCTGCAGGCCAGCGGCGGAGGGGCCTTGCTGTGTTGTGCGCATGGCTGAGTTGTGGTGCAATGCCTTCTCATCATGGAGGTGGTAGGTTGGATGGATTGGCCATGTCATGGGCTTGGGCAGGAGCGGCTGTCGGCGAAAGCCATACTCCAATTGTGGCTTGAGCCGTCGATGGCGGCGCCTTTAGGCATCGTTCCCTTGTTGGAGGCATCGACGTTGTAGCCGTCCTCTCCTTTCCCAGTATACTACGGGGGAAATCCTAGATCCGGTCTTTTGGATCGGAGGATGATGATAGCTCAAGCCCTGCTTGGCTTCGCGTTTCCTCTTGGGGACATCGTCTTGAAGTTGGACTCGGTCAGTGGGACTCTGAGCTCGTGCAGGTGGCGATGAAAGTTTGTGTGACATCTCCGTGAGAATAGCAGAAGCACCCTCCACATGCAGGATGCGTTGGGCGAGTTATGTCGGCCAACCTCACGGTGCTGAAGTGGCTTATATTTGCTCTATCGGAGATAGCGTTCTTCTTCAATGTCATCGAGCTTCATGGATAGGCTCGTAGCAGCCCGAAGTGATGCCACGGTTTTGGTGTGCACTCTAGAAGCGGCGCAAGCACTGGAGTGCCCGGTCGGGTGTGTTGTGGGGTATTGGCTTTCTAGCGTGTTGTATGTTGTGTGGTGCTTTAGTCGTTGTTGTAGGTTTTCGCCCAGTTTTCCTCGATAAACTGAACAGCCTTTTCTTCTCCTTATTGTTTGGCACTCACTTTATGCGGTGCATTTCTCCTCTGGAGATGTTACTTGTAATATCTCTTTCTAACCAATGAGTTTGGCAGCTCTTCTGCCAACATTCAAAAAAAGACATTCTTTGTGTATATTTTCACATAATACTTTTCGGTCGAATATCCTAACAATGTCACCGTAGATCTCTGCAGTTGGTACACTCCAAATAAATTAACAATGTGACGAGGAAAATGTCAAAAACGACAATTTCCCTTTCATGCATACCATAGCCGACCATGGATATGCCATTTCGAACACGTCGAGCCCACCCAACGGTGATAGAGCGGACAGAGCGCTCGTTATACCCGACTTAAGAAATATATTTTTCTCAAAAAAAGAAAGAAATAGATGGACCCTTGCATGTAGCGAGGTCCCGGACGCGTATCAATGATCACGCTAATGACGTATGGTGCGAAGATGGGCCCCGCATACTTTCCTTTCAAGCATACCTTAGCCGGCCAAAAAATCTTAGTTTATCAGAAGCTTGGTCTAAAATTCCGGAAAAATTAGCCTTTTATGATTATATTGGTAATAATCCGGCAAAAGGGGGATTATTCAGAGCAGGGTCAATGGACAATGGGGATGGAATAGCTGTTGGATGGTTAGGACATCCCGTCTTTAGAGATAAAGATGGACGTGAGCTTTTTGTACGCCATATGCCTACTTTTTTTGAAACAATTCCAGTTGTTTTGGTAGATGAGGAGGGAATTGTTAGAGCAGAAGTTCCTTTTAGAAGAGCAGAATCCAAATATAGTGTTGAACAAGTAGGCGTAATGGTGGAGTTCTATGGTAGCGAACTTAATGGAGTAAGTTATTCTGATCCCGCTACTGTAAAAAAATATGCGAGGCATTCTCAATTAGGGGAAATTTGTGAATTAGACCGGGCTGCTTTGAAATCTGATGGTGTTTTTCGCAGCAGTCCAAGGAGTTGGTTCACTTTTGGTCATGCTACCTTTGCTTTGCTCTTCTTTTTCGGACACATTTGGCATGGCACTAGAACATTGTTCCGAGATGTTTTTGCTGGTATTGATCCAGATTTGGATGCTCAAGTGGAATTTGAAACATTCCAAAAAGTGGGAGATCCAACTACAAGGAAACAGGCAGTCTGATACACATTGTTATAGTATCTTTCACCTCTCTTTTTTGATTTGACATGGGAAACATCTCCCATCCATTTCTTTGACTCTTTTTCTTTCTTTATATGGGAAATTATCCCTAATGACAAATGAATAGGTGTGGAAGTTATAATTGTAAATAAACCAAGATCAAATCTATGGAAGCATTGGTTTATACGTGTGGCACCCCGGCTCAGAGCGACCGGTTAACCATGCATTGCCAGCCCAGAGACCATGTCTTCTGGCAACACACAACATCTTGGTACAGAAAACAACCGCTTTATTGATGCTAGCGGATCAGAGTTTATATTACAACAGGGGTCGAGGCCAAGCGGCACACACGGTGCGGCTGAACAATATGTACATTATTTAGTGAACATAAAGGGGCCTCGATCATAACAACTACGCGGCAGCGGAACAACGTCGTAGCGGAAACTCCATAGCACAGGGACACCGATGTGGACACGATCTAGACTCGAGCAGCACTCCTTTCCAACGAGACTTTCCTAAAATCTGGCATGACACGCCAGGTCAGTACATTGAATGTACTTGCAAGCTCACAATAGGCATAATCATAATGACAAGCAATATCCTGATAATTAACCAATTAATAATGCAATAATGTTCCAACATGCTGTGATCATGCTCTTGTGGTAAACGTCCCTCAGGACTGACTTACCAACCGTGATCGTTCTCGGATCACAAACCAACCACCATCGTGGTCTTGACCAGAGTAACTCGTGATCCTTACGGCGATCACAACCACGACCAATATTTGGTCTCGAACATCTCGATCGCCTTTCCGCCATCATCAACAGTGAAAAGTTCATAACTTAGTGTGCAAGTTTATTAAACGCTGACTCATGGTGGGACCTACTACAAGGCGTCCGTGACCGTGGACTCGGCTATCGATAGATTATACACTCTGCAGAGGTAGCACACTGTACCCACACCACGGAACCCATGGCCTCGCACTCCCATTCGGGTGGACCAACGGCATTCCGACAAAATCCTTCCATTGCCATGACACTCTCCCGGCCACTCCGACCCAATCCTAACGGGCTAGTCCTGGGTGGCCCCGTGTCTACCAAAGACACAACGACCACCGTCGTGGCCAAAACGATCCCACTCGGGGACCCGGTACCATAATCTCAACAACGGGCACACAAGATTATGCCTGCTTACCGGGCCAGGGTAAGCATGCCATAACCTTCCCTAGTTGGAGGCATCGACCAGAGGCATGTCAATGGACCGAATCAAGGCCTTCCCATAAAGGCAAATGTGGTTGCACTGGGAAAAACTCGATTCAGCGGCACCATGACCCAGTCAACTTTATATTAAAGTTGAGTTATATTCAGGTTCAACTTAAAATGAAAATGACCGGTGTCATAGCATGCCATGAAATGCAATACTACACATGCATCACATATTAACGAAAATGACTGATGTCAACCATATTCACACTAAGCATAAACATCAACAACTTATATTACTTTTCTGGTCAGGGTAACTCTTACTTTAACAAGATATTTTGTAACAAGTTTTATTATTTTCTCATGCAAGAAAGTAACTTCGATTAATTTCTCATATGCATAGCAAAAATTATACTATCATCACCACAAGCAAATCCTAATTTCTTTACCAACCAAGTTAGGTTCAAACATTCTGTAAGTCAAGTAAAATGGCTAAACAAGCACTTAACAGGATATTTTCTATCAAATTTTACTATTTTATTTGTGCAAGAAAATAACTTTAAGTAATTACTCATATGCATAACAAATCATTTTATCATTTCCACAAGTAGATCTTAACTTTGCTTTACCAACCAAACTAGTTTAACATTCTGTAAATCAAGCATAATAACTAACAAACACTTAACAGAACATAAATAACATAATATTTATTTAAATGCATGGATTAATCATTTCATTCAAGTAAGAAAATCATAAATATTGAAATGACACCATGAAAATGTTGATGTGGCTTGCCTTAGTGCAGATGAGGTTCACAAGCCTTCTGGTGATCCTCAAGACAAGCCTCACCCTCTGCAAATAATTTTAAGCACAAGAAGAAAATATTCTGAAAATCACCAGAAATTCTAGACAGCTCAGAAAAAATCTTATCTTTGGTGAGCTGCTAGATTTCTTTGCACAGAACATAATGCAAGAAGAATCAATTCATTTGGACTTATGGTTGAAGAGTTATAGTTGTTTGAAGCTCTCTGGAAGTTAATTGAATTTGGATTTAAATAAAACAGACTAGGGGGTGACGTCGAAGGCGTAAAGCCTTAGGGCGCCACCACTCATACCACTTCGCACGCGTATAGAGTGGCTGACTAGCTGGGCCCGCTAGTCAGGTGAGGTGGAGGCGAGAAGGAAACAGAGGGGGTCGCGGCTTCGCCGGAGCTCTCGCCGGCGACGAGGGCTCCTTAGCCAAAACGAGAGGGAGGGATTGAGAGAGGGGACGGAGGCGCACCTGCCCGTACCCGTAGCGTAGCTAGGGTGGTCGGACGGTGTCGGAATCGACCTCGCAAGTGGAGGCAGAGAGCGGTGGTCGCCGGAGATGAGGAAGACGGCGAGCAGAGGCAACTTCAGGGCTCCAAGGGGACGGGATGGCTTCACCGGAGAGAGCCGGAGGCCCTGGAAGGGTCACCCTGGCCTGGGAGTGGCTGGAGCTACCGCGACGACCCGAGGGGATCGCCGGCGAGCTCGGGGACGGCGGCTCGCGGCCTGCCCGGCCGAGCTACGGCTATCTACACGCTTGTGGAGTGTGTGGGAGTGGAGGATGGTGCTCGAGGAGGCTGGGGGTGGCTCCTTTTATAGGCGAGCGTCGGGGGTGGATCGGGGCTCCGTCGGCGACACATGGACACTGCGCCCGGCGACGAGCGGCATCAGTGAGAGGGGGAGAAGGCGACGCATCTCAGGCAGGGACTGTGGGCGAACGGGGACGAACACAGGATCAAGAGGAAGGCGACGAGCACAGTGCAGAGCGCACTGTGGCGTTGGCCGGACCGCGCCCATGCTCGCTGCGGCGAGCTCCGGCGTCGGCGAGCGCCAGGGGGAGCTAATGGAGTTGAGACGAGGATGGTGGCGAAGTTTGGCACGCTCGGGCAGGCGGGGGAAGCGAGCACGCGCGAACAGAGCGCTCGGCGGGACTCAGAGCTCGTCGACACGCATGCCGGCATCGTGGACACGCGTGGTCACCGCGTGAACTCTCCCCTCGGGCCGACCAACGTCCAAAGATCATTTCTGGCTTGTTGTTGGTGGTATTTTTGAAGATTACCACGCTTTGGTTTGGCTCCAGATGCAGTAGAGAAGATTTTACAAGCCACGTAAGTTTCTGATCAGTAACTTTGAGAGGTTACTGAGGTGAAATGGTTGGGAGTTGGGGGTTGTGCTTTGGAGGCTAGCCATCACCTACTAAGATGATGATGCACAAGAAAATTCAGGCACAATGGAGCAAGTAAAATGGTAGTTGTTGTAGAAACCACCATTTCTGTCCAGAACAGAAAATATTTTCTATAGCAAAAATATTCCAAAAAGTGATGAAATATTTTTGCTCAGGAAGGTGCCCTAGGGTTCAAAGAATATTTGTGAATTTTCTCAGATTTTCGTGGGCAAGAAAAATTAGGGTTGCTTTGGAGCTCATTGAACTAGCTAGGGTTTTAGAGAGGAAAAATGAATATTTTTCATTTAAGAAAAATATTCCCAAGATTATTTTGAGGTGGATCAGAAGGGGAATGATGATTATAGAGGGTAATGATGCACTTGGGTGAAATCCAAGGGTACCCAAGTGTTTAAGTCCATATGAAAAGATTCAAAAACTCCAAATTTCAAAATAAAGCCAAATGAAAATCAGGCAAATAAGAGAGGGCAAAAATCAGGCTGTCACAAACCTCCCCCACTTAGAATGAATCTCGTCCTCGAGATTCGGTTGCTTGGGAAAACCACTCTGGATAATGTGACTGTAAAAATTCTTCCCGCTCCCAAGTTGATTCTGACTCTGTGTGATGCTCCCACTGAACTTTGTAGAATTTTCTTACTTTACTACGAGTGACCCTTTCCATCTGATCCAAAATTCTAAATGGTCTTTCTTCATAGGTCAAATCATTTGCCAATCCTACCTCAGCCATAGTAGTCCTTTTCTCAGGCGGGGATATGCAACGTCTTAATTGTGAAACATGAAACACGTTATGCACGTCTGCCAATTCAGTGGGTATAGTTCCAACTGATATGCAACAGTACCCACTCGGGACATAACCGGGAATGGACCAATAAATCTAGGTGCCAACTTTCCACGAGTCTGAATTCTCTTGACTCCTTTCATAGGAGTGACTCAGAGGTATACATGTTCTCCGGGTTCAAAACTGATCTGTCGGTGCTTTGCATCATAATAACTTTTCTGTCGAGATTTGGCCAATTGCAATCTGTCTCTGATTTCCTTAACTTGTTTCTCAGCTTCCATCATGAGATATGTTCCGAAGATACGGCTATCTCCAGTTTGAGACCAATTTAAAGGAGTGTGGCACTTACGGCCATACAGAGCTTCATACGGTGACATCTTTAGACTGGTCTGGAAGCTGTTATTATAAGAAAAATCGGCATATGGCAAGCAGTCTTCCCATTTAGGTCCTTGGGCTAAAGCACAGGCTCGCAACATATCTTCGAGTATTTGGTTTACCCGCTCTGTCTGTCCATCCATCTAAGGATGATAAGCAGTACTATATTTCAGTGTTGTCCCCAAGGCTTGATGGAGACGTGACCAAAAAGCGGAGGTAAACAAGGAACCTTGGTCAGAAGTGATAGTTCGGGGTACTCCATGCAGACTGACTATTCTGGATACATACAGCTGTGCAAGTTGATTTGCTCGATAGCTGGTGCTGATCGGAATGAAGTGAGCAACCTTGGTTAGGGTGTCCACTATGACCCAGATTGCATCATTGCCTCGCTGAGTCTTAGGCAATCCTGTAATGAAATCCATACAAACGTCATCCCATTTCCATTGCGAAACCGGCAGCGGTTGGAGGAGTCCGACTGGCTTCTGATGCTCTGCCTTCACCTTGTTACATATGTCGCAACAGGCCACAAAATAGGCAATGTCTTTCTTCATTCCATCCCACCAGAATATTTGTCTAAGGTCCTCATACATTTTCGTACCTCCCGGGTGAATGGAATATGAGGATTCGTGTGCTTCCGACAGGATTTTCTTATTTAAGTCCGGCTGATTGGGTACACAAATCCGTCCATAGAATCGGAGGGTACCGAATTTGTCCTTGGAGAAATCTGGGGTCGGCTCTGCCATCTGGCTCTTGGCACGTTTTTGCAGCTTGGTGTTAGCTGGATGGGCCTTGCGGATCTCTTCCTCAAGTGTGGGGGTAACTTCCAAAATATTAGCGAGGCCAGCATCCACTATGACCAGGTTGAGCTGAGCGATCTCCTCTTGGAGTTCGGGAGGCAAGGATTTCAATATGACATTTAAGCTGACAGGGTTTTGACTGAGTGCATCGGCAACCACGTTGGCCTTACCCGGGTGGTAATTTATTCCAAGATCATAATCCTTGACCAACTCTAGCCATCTTCGTTGACAGAGATTTAAATCTAGCTGAGTAAATATGTATTTAAGACTTTTGTGATCGGTAAAAATTTGGAACCTTTTTCCAATGAGGTAGTGTCTCCAAATTTTTAGCGCATGAACCACCGCAGCAAATTCCAAATCATGAGTAGGATAATTTCCCTCGTGGGGTGGTAGCTGTCGCGATGCATATGCTACTACCTTGCTGTCTTGCATCAGTACGCAACCAAGGCCTTGCCTGGAGGCGTCACAATACACATCAAAACTGCGATAAATGTCTGGAAGAGTCAATACCGGTGCGGTTGTCAGCCGTATCTTTAGCTCATTGAAACTTTTCTCACAGTCCTCCGTCCATTCAAACTTTATCCTTTTTGAGCAGCTCCATCATGGGTTTAGCAATCTTGGAAAAACCTTCAATGAAACGACGGTAATATCCAGCTAATCCGAGAAAACTCCGGATCTGCGTCACGGTCGTGGGCGGCAACCAATCGAGCACGTCCTTTACTTTTCTCGGTTCCACGTCTATACCTTCGGCGGATAGTACATGCCCGAGAAACGCAACTTGCTTGAGCCAAAATTCGCATTTACTAAATTTGGCGTATAGCTGATGGTCGCGGAGTCGTTGTAGCACTGCTCGGAGGTGATCCTTGTGCTCTTCTTCACCCTTGGAGTAAATGAGGATGTCATCGATGAAAACTACCACGAATTTGTCGAGGAAGTCCATGAATACTTTGTTCATCATATGCATGAAGAAAGCAGGGGCATTGGTGAGACCAAAGGACATCACTATATATTCATAAAGACCGTACCGAGTAGTGAATGCGGTCTTAGGAATATCTTCCTTTTTAATCTTGAGCTGATGATATCCGGTTCGTAAATCGATCTTAGAGAATACTTTAGCCCCACTGAGCTGATCAAACAGATCATCAATCCTTGGCAGCGGATATTTATTTTTGATGGTGACCTCATTCAGCTGGCGGTAATCTACGCACATGCGGAGGCTGCCATCCTTTTTATCCATGAAAATAGCAGGTGATCCCCATGGTGAAGAGCTGGGACGAATATATCCTTTCTGGAGCAATTCATCAAGCTGTTTCTTTAGCTCCACTAATTCTGATGAGGGCATCCGGTAATACTTCTTGTATAACGGTGCAGTTCCGGGCACAAGATCTATTGCAAATTCCAGCTCTCGATCTGGTGGCATGCCTGGCAGTTCTTCTGGAAATACATCAGGGTACTCGCTGACCACAGGAATTAATTCCAACTCAGCCACAGCGGTGAAACCCAATTCTTGCTTGGGTATATTCTTGCGAGCATATAATTTGGTAGTCTGCCCATTCAGACTGGTCAAAGTGACTTCTCGTGTTGTGCAGTTTATGCAAACTTGATATTGGGTCAACCAATTCATACCTAATATAATATCCAACTTTGCAGACTCAATAATTATCAGAGAGGTTGGAAAGTAGACTCCGTTGATATTGATTTCCAGATCACGGCAGACCAGATTGCTCTTGAGTAAAGATCCCGGGGTTTGTACCAGCATATTTTTGCCCAAAATCGAACAAGGGAATTTGTTTTGGGCAGCGAAACTCCGAGAAATAAAAGAATGGGAAGCCCCAGAGTCAAATAAAATTACGGCAGGTATGTCATTAACAGAAAACATACCAATGACGACTTCGGGGTTCTCTTGGGCTTCATCGGCTGAGAGATGATACACGTGCCCAGTAAAATTTTGCTGGTTCGGGCATCACTCTATAAAGTTGACTTGTGGCCTGAATGGGGCATTCGCCTTGTTGTTCTTGGGGCATTGTCTAGTATAATGTCCGCTCTGCCCACAACTAAAACAAGAGTTATTGCGCTGACGCTCCTCGTGCACTGGGTTGGTCACGACATTCTTGACTTGAGTGGTGGTCTTGTTAACATTATGTTGCCAATTGGGCTTGTATTCCACCTGAGTCTGCTGCCAGGTACGAGCCTTTTGCACTGGTTTCCCATCCTTCTTTGGCTCAAACTTACGCTTGTTGTCGTTGTTAACAGGCTTATTATCTGATATAAGCTTGTGCTCCCGTTCAGCAATGAAAGCCTTGTTCACCAGAGTTTGAAAGTCTGGGAAATCAAACATACTGAGAGTACACCGGAGTTGCGGATTTAAGCCTCCAAGAAATATGTCAATCTTCCTTTCTTCGGTGGCCACGTCATAAAGGGAGTAACGGGCTAGATGATTGAATTTTTGCAAATATTCACCCACCGACTGACTTCCTTGGATGAGTGCAAGAAATTCACGCTGCTTAGTCTTCATAACTCCAGTAGGGATATGATATTTCCGGAACTGATCCTTAAATTTTTCCCAGGTGATTTCTTCATCAACAGGCCACATGGCTTTTGCATTTTCCCACCATATGGCAGCAGCGCCTTCAAGGTAATGAGTTGCAAATGGAACTTTATCATTTTCTTCAGTACGAGCAATCTCAAGCTTTTTCTCAATGGTACGCAACCAATCGTCTGCATCCAATGGGTCAACAATCTGACTGAAACTGGGTGGCTTGGTCCTTTGAAAATCTGACAGCTTTGAGTAATGACCGTTCTGATTTCCATTCTATCCAACCATAGCTTGCACACTTCTTAATATTTCAATCAGATCATTGTTCCTTCTTTCCTCAAACATTCGCAGAATTTGCTCGGTGGAGGGCGGATTTAGCGGTGGAGGCGGTGGCGGAACGTATGGCTCGGGAGAATGTCCTGCCTGTCGTGCGGAACGACGAACAGGAGTTCCCTCACGAAAGTTGCTACTGCTGCCTCCCCGCGTCATCCTATTGTGGATTTTTTTCCAAGACAACGCAATCGAGATGAGAAACATCCAAGAATAAATTTGGGGAAAAGCCAGCAACAAATCCCGGAAGAAAACAAAAGAGCAAAGAAAATACGGCGAATAAAGTCCCAACATAATTATACATAGACTCATACATGAAAGATAAACAACATGCCAGGTTCAACTACTCTCATACATGCAACGAAACATCATGACTCGTACGACTATATCCGTACATCATCCGGACGACTGCGAATACTCAGAGGTACTACTACTCTGCTGGTGCTGCGGTGTCCTCCCCTAAAGCAGACTCGGATCCTGAACTGACGAGGTTAACGGAAACCTCCGGGTTAAAGGTAACACGACGACGCTGCCTCGAGGGCTCTCCCTCAGGGACAGGGGTAGGGTGAATCATCGGAGCTATAGGAGTAGCGAGAAGTGAAACCCACTCGGCAGGAGTACTGAGAGGATTCACGGCCGAGACGCCCGTGCTACTCGGAGGAGTAACCGGCGAAATAGGGGAACTAGAACTGGCTGGAATATAAGGAGTAAATCCCAGAGAGGATGGAGTAGTGGCAGATCTAGTAGTGACTAAAGTAGCGGCTAAAGCAGTACGGGCACGAGTCAGCTCTCGAGCCAGCTCGTGGATCGTAAGATAGCTAGCAGTGACATAACGAGCAAGGTGGCTAGCAACACTATCAGACTCCGGATCAATGAGGGAAACGGACACGGCCATTGTCGTGCAGAGAAGGGTAGTAATAGAAACCTGGGTGGTTCTGCATTCGGACCTCGTTGTAGCGAAGCTCGACAAGGACCTCGAATGCAGCAAACTGGACAGCCTAAGAAGCGGTAGAGGCATAACCGCTCTGAGAAGGACGAGTGTAAGAGCTGGAACCGGAACTAGTGCGCAGAGTAACCACTGCGTGATACTCATACACTGAATCAGCTAGACGCTCCCGGTACACACGATAGACTGGATCGTCTCCGAGGGGGTACAGCCGACGCCACACGTTGCGAAGGAGGTGCGGTGACGTGTACGCCATCAGCTGCAACTGGCACGGATACGGCACCGGAGCCATCTACACTCACAACCATTAGCAGGTTAGCATAAAAATATAAATCAAGTGCATGCAATGCAACAACCAGCTCCTATTGCTACCGGCACTCAACTTAAACTCGTGCCTAGCGTCCAGTTAACGCGTCGTAGTCTAGCGTGGCCTACAGTCAGCGCGGCTCTGATACCAAGTGTTGTGGCACCCCGGCTCAGAGCGACCGGTTTACCATGCATTGCCAGCCCAGAGACCATGTCTTCTGGCAACACACAACATCTTGGTACAGAAAACAACCACTTTATTGATGCTAGCGGATCAGAGTTTATATTACAATAGGGGTTGAGGCCAAGCGGCACACACGGTGTGGCTGAACAATATGTACATTATTTAGTGAACATAAAGGGGCCTCGATCATAACAACTACGCGGCAGCGGAACAACGTTGTAGCGGAAACTCCATAGCACAGGGACACCGATGTGGACACGATCTAGACTCGAGCAGCACTCCTTTCCAACGAGACTTTCCTGAAATCTGGCATGACACACCAGGTCAGTACATTGAATGTACTTGCAAGCTCACAATAGGCATAATCATAATGACAAGCAATATCATGATAATTAACCAATTAATAATGCAATAATGTTCCAACATGCTGTGATCATACTCTTGTGGTAAACATCCCTCAGGACTGACTTACTAACCATGATCGTTCTCGGATCACAAACCAACCAGAGTAACTCATGATCCTTACGGCGATCACAACCACGACCAATATTTGGTCTCGAACATCTCGCTGGCCTTTCCGCCATCATCAACAGTGCAAAGTTCATAACTTAGTGTGCAAGTTTATTAAACGTTGACTCATGGTGGGACCTACTACGAGGTGTCCGTGAGCGTGGACTCGGCTGTCGATAGACTATACACTCTGCAGAGGTAGCACAATGTACCCACACCACGGAACCCATGGCCTCGCACTCCCATTCGAGTGGACCAACGGCATTCCGACAAAACCCTTCCATTGCCATGAAACTCTCCCGGCCACTCCGACCCAATCCCAACGGGCTAGTCCTGGGTGGCCCCGTGTCTACCAAAGACACAACGACCACCATTGTGGCCAAAACGATCCCACTCGGGGACCCGGTACCATAATCTCAACAACGGGCACACAAGATTATGCCTGCTTACTGGGCCAGGGTAAGCATGCCATAACCTTCCCTAGTTGGAGGCATCGACCAGAGGCACGTCAATGGACCGAATCAAGGCCTTCCCACAAAGGCAAATGTGGTTGCACTGGGAAAAACTCGATTCAGCGGCACCATGACCTAGTCAACGATGTATTAAAATTGAGTTATATTCAGGTTCAACTTAAAATGAAAATGACCGGTGTCATAGCATGCCATGAAATGCAATACTACACAAGCATCACATATTAACGAAAATGACTGATGTCAACCATATTCACACTAAGCATAAACATCAACAACTTATATTACTTTCCTGGTCAGGGTACTCTTACTTTAACAAGATATTTTGTAACAAGTTTTATTATTTTCTCATGCAAGAAAGTAACTTCGATTAATTTCTCATATGCATAGCAAAAATTATTCTATCATCACCACAAGCAAATCCTAATTTCTTTACCAACCAAGTTAGGTTCAAACATTCTGTAAGTCAAGTAAAATGGCTAAACAAGCACTTAACAGAATATTTTCTATCAAATTTTACTATTTTATTTGTGCAAGAAAATAACTTTAAGTAATTACTCATATGCATAACAAATCATTTTATCATTTCCACAAGTAGATCTGAACTTTGCTTTACCAACCAAACTAGTTTCAACATTCTGTAAATCAAGCATAATAACTAACAAACACTTAACAGAATATAAATAACATAATAGTTATTTAAATGCATGGATTAATCATTTCATTCAAGTAAGAAAATTATAAATATTGAAATGACACCATGAAAATGTTGTTGTGGCTTGCCTTAGTGTAGATGAGGTTCACAAGCCTTCTGGTGATCCTCAAGACAAGCCTCACCCTCTGAAAATAATTTTAAGCACAAGAAGAAAATATCAAGAACACTTCTGAAAATCACCAGAAATTCTAGACAGCTCAGAAAAATCTCATCTTTGGTGAGCTGCTAGATTTCTTTGCAAAGAACATAATGCAAAAAGAATCAATTCATTTGGACTTATGGTTGAAGAGTTATAGCTGTTTGAAGCTCTCTGGAAATTAATTGAATTTGAATTTAAATAAAACAGACTAGGGGGTGACGTCGAAGGCGTAAAGCCTTAGGGCGCCACCACTCATACTGTTTCGCGTGCGTACAGAGTGGCTAACTAGCGGGGCCCGCTAGTCAGGTGAGGTGGAGGGGGAGAAGGAAACAGAGGGGGTCGCGGCTTCGCCGGAGCTCTCGCCGGCGACGAGGGCTCCTTGGCCAAAACGAGAGGGAGGGATTGAGAGAGGGGACGGAGGCGCACCTGCCCGTACCCGTAGCGTAGCTAGGGTGGTCAGACGGCGTCGGAATTGACCTTGCAAGCGGAGGCAGAGAGCGGTGGTCGCTGGAGATGAGGAAGACGGCGAGCAGAGGCAACTTCGAAGCTCCAAGGGGACGGGATGGCTTCACCGGAGAGAGGCGGAGGCCCTGGAAGGGTCGCCCTGGCCTGGGAGGGGCTGGAGCTACCGCGACGACCCGAGGGGATCGCCGGTGAGCTCGAGCTTAGGGACGGCGGCCCGCGGCCTGCCCAGCTGGGCTACGGCTATCTACACGCTTGTGGAGTGTGTGGGTGTGGAGGATGGTGCTCGAGGAGGCTCGGGTGGCTCCTTTTATAGGCGAGCGTCAGGGGTGGATCGGGGCTCCGCCGACGACACCTGGACACTGCGCCCGGCGACGAGCGGTGTCAGTGAGAGGGGGAGAAGGCGACGCAGTTCACGCGGGGACTGTGGGCGAACGGGGACGAACACAGGATCAAGAGGAAGGCGACGAGCACAGTGCAGAGCGCACTGTGGCGTTGGCCGAACCGCGCCTGTGCTTGCTGCGGCGAGCTCCGGCATCGGCGAGCACCAGGAGGAGTTAATGCCGTTGAGACGAGAATGGTGGTGAAGTTTGGCACGCTTGGGCAGGCGGGGGAAGCGAGCACGCGCGAACAGAGCGCTCGACGGGACTCAGAGCGCGTCGACGCGCATGCTAGCATCATGGACACGTGTGGTCACCATGTGAACTCTCCCCTCAGGCCGACCAACGTCCAAAGATCATGTCTGGCTTGTTGTTCGTGGTAGTTTTGAAGATTACCACGCTTTGGTTTGGCTCCAGATGCAGTAGAGAAGATTTTACAAGCCAGGTAAGTTTCTGATCAGTAACTTTGAGAGGTTACTGAGGTCAAATGGCTGGGAGTTGGGGGCTATGCTTTGGAGGCTAGCCATCATCTACTAAGGTGATGATGCACAAGAAAATTCAGGCACAATGGAGCAAGTAAAATGGTAGTTGCTGTAGAAACCACCATTTCTGTCCAAAACAGAAAATATTTTATGTAGCAAAAATATTCCAAAAAGTGATGAAATATTTTTGCTCAGGAAGGTGCCCTAGGGTTCAAAGAATATTTGTGAATTTTCTCAGATTTTTGTGGGCAAGAAAAATTAGGGTTGCTTTGGAGCTCATTGAACTAGCTAGGGTTTTAGAGAGGAAAAATGAATATTTTCCATTTAAGAAAAATATTCCCAAGATTATGTTGAGGTGGATCAGAAGGGGAATGATGATTAGAGAGGGGAATGATGCACTTGGGTGAAAGCCAAGGGTACCCAAGTGTTTAAGTCCATATGAAAAGATTCAAAAACTCCAAATTTCAAAATAAAGCCAAATGAAAATCAGGCAAATAAGAGAGGGCAAAACTCAGGCTGTCACAATACGTTCCTTTTAGTTTCAACTTTAGGGATAATTTTTTCGCTATCTTCTTCCGAGAACCACCTAAGGTTCAACCAACTCCAACTAAAAGAATAAAATAATTTCATTTAAGTAAGAAGTCTCCCAGATAAGGGGACTTCTTACTTAAATTAGTCTCCGTGTTCTTCGAATGGATCTCTAAATTGTTGAGAGGGTTGCCCAAACGCGGTATATAAGGCATACCCAGTAAAGCTTACAAGTAAACCAGATATGGAGATGGCGACTAAAGTTGTTGTTTTCATTTTTATAGAATTTCAAGATTACAATGGATCTACGAAAAGATCGTGTATTTACAACTACAACGGAATAGTATACAAAGTCAACACCAATGATTAAATAGAATTTATGGCTACACAAACAGTTGAAGATAGTTCTAAACCTAGGCCAAAACGAAGTGGTGCAGGTAGTTTACTGAAACCCTTGAATTCGGAATATAGGAAAGTCGCCCCGGGTTGGGGGACTACCTTTTATGCGGGTTGCAATGGCTTTATTCGCTATATTCCTATCTATCATTTTAGAAATTTATAATTCTTCCGTTTTACTGGACGAAATTTTAACCAATTAGGTTTCTACTAACTAAAACTAGGAAGTCAGAGTTTTTCCATCCAAAAAAGTATTTCTAGTTTAAGATCTACATTTCTAGGATAAGGATATACAAACAAGAACTAATCCCAGCGAAAACGCAGTCAGGCTAATCATAATGAGAAAAAACAATTAAAAAGGATAAACAAGTGTTGTTGGATAAGCAGTCAGGCTAATCACATAAACTGAAGCACTAAATGGGCCAGAAAATACTACAACAACCATTACGCTTTGAACCGAAAAAACCTCAATTTCGGTTAATTTGGTTTAACCAAATGGTTTTCGGTTTCTAACCAAAAAATGAAATACAAATGGTTTTCAGATTTCAAAACTGAAACTGAAACCCAAACATGGGAAAACGAAAAATTTTGGTTTGGTTTTTTTTTGTTCGATTTTTGGCTTTTTGTTCGATTTTGCACACCCTGACCCAAAAGCGTGTCAATGATCCCACTAAGTACATATGGTGCGAGCCGACACAACTGACCAAGGAATGTACGGCCACCAAGGGCGCTTGGGCCTCTTCCTAGACCGATAACTGAGCCATACTTGTGTCGAAGAGCAAAAGAGAGCTTCCGAGCGACCAACGAGAAGAGGCATTGCATGTATCTTCACATGCCAGGGTGCCGTCTATGGACCAAAGGGCAACCACCTCGTGGTACGATATAATAAGCAGGCTCTCCTTGATAATTCATAAAATGAACACTTATTAAACGTGATGTCCATATGTTGCTTAGCTTCCTGGACTACTGATTTTGTTTTTCTAGCCACAACTTCCACAAATGTTATTTTGTGCTGAATTTTGGTATGCATGAAAAACATTTGTCAAAGTTTACAAAAAAACAGATATTTTTTTGATTTTTTACTATTTTTTAATTTTACTGTTTATAAGGGAGCATTTGAGCTGGGAGTAGAATAGGACTTTCGTAAAAATGAATGCTTTACTGATAATATGTTTACAATGGTTGCCGTATACGATACACGATTACGTGTATGGCTAACTTGGAGAAGAGTTGATGCGGCTATGATGATGGCGGTGGCCATGGAGATGAGATGGGAAAGACAGATAAGGTTGGAAGATGGCTAGATTTATGTTTAAGAGAAGAACAATCACAACACATTACTCTATTTTAGTTCAGAGTTGAGCACATTACTCTGTTTCAGTGCTATCTCCAAAAATATGGCGCACTGATGCATGTGAGTGATGCAGGTGCACGGTGTGCTTGGAGGAGTAAGAGGCCAAGGACGTGGTGTGCGTGGTGCCCAACCGTGGCCATGCCTTCCACGCCGTCTGCATCAACATCGGGCTCTAGCAACACCCCACCTGCCCCATCTACCGCTCCACTACCAAGCATCGCCCGCCCGCGGGAAAATGCCGCCCCTATACTACGCCGTCTCCATGGCCGCTGTCAGGACCCCGATTCCAAGTCACATTGATCTAGCCAGTAACACCTCATATCACTTTGCGGCCTCACGCACGGTATTCCCACGGGTGTCGCCTTACCATGGTCCGGGACCGTTTGCGCCTTTTGGCTCACGTATATGATAGTGTCGCTAGCATCCATATGACAGAGAACCCGGGCCGACATGACTAGTCGTGAACCCAAAGTGGCACTAACTTACGGGGACATGCATACATGAATCAACATCGAGCATGTCGGTCAGCAGCGTGCGAATCCGGGCTGTAGCACTGGGCTAACAGGACTCCGGTGAACCGGGCTGTAGCAGGCTAGGCAGGACTCCGGATGTCACCGCGTGACATTTCCCTGAAGGGACAGACACGGGAACGAAGTGAATCACATGCCGGCCAGTCAAGTGTTCCGGAGCAGTAGTGCTGGGCTAGCAGGACTCCGGTGAACCGGGCTGTAGCGGACTACTATGGCTCATGGAAGCACAAGACTACATTTCCCCATAAGAGAGGCTACCAAGGATAAACAACTAGGTTGTAGGATCCCACACATACCAAGCATTTCAATCATACACACAATATGCTCGATATGTGTAAATACAACATGGCATCACAACATAACTCTACGACTCAAGTATTTATTCATTAGGCTCCGAGGAGCCAAGTATTACAATCATGGTCTCATGACCCAACATACAGAGCATACAAGCATCAAGCGGAAGCATAACCATGTCTGAGTACAGACAACTACAAATGAAAAAGGCTGAGAAGCCTGACTATCTACAAGACCCTGCCGAGGGCACAAGATCGTAGCTGAGGTAACAAGCTAAACGTCGAAGTCTACGCGGAACTACTAGCGAGACTGTAGTCTCTCTGCAAAACATAAATTAAGCAAACGTGAGTACAAATGTACCCAGCAAGACTTACATCAGAACTAACTACATATGCATCGGTATCAACAAAGGGGGTGGTGAAGTTTAACTACAGCAAGCCAGCTTTGACTCAGTGGCTATCCTAACTATGACTGCAAATAACTCTTTTGAGGTGGCGCACATGAGTCCACATATTCACCATATCAATACACCACTATGGATCAGCTCCCGTCTCCCTACGAGAAGGCCATCCATAGCACTCACGCTTATCTTGCAAGTTTTAGAGTATCCACTTTCACTTGTCTATGAACTGTACAGGCAACCCAGAAGTCCTTTACCACGGACACGGCTATTCGAATAGATCATTTATAACCCTGCAGGGCTGTACTTCTTCACACACGCTCTCGCCACTTACCACCATGTACACATCGCATATCTCGGCAACCTTCAAGCGGAAGCCTGGCGAGGGAGTCGGCCACGACCTGACTAACCACACAAGTCTCGAGTCCAGGTTTATCGCCTATTCGGGTTCCATCCGCGAGGAGATCCGGCCAGGGTTTCGCTCACAGCCCCAAACGATGTGTGCAGGGTTCCCGAGACACCAAACGGGTGCCCGGTACACCGTGCCACGGTGTATCTACCGCATCATAGCCCACCTCTAGGGTCAGCGCTACGCACGGCCTCCAACACATATCCTACAAACACGTGGACAAAGATCAAGGCGGTTAATAAGTCGAGAGGGTCCATTGGTTTCGGGCCCAACGCGTGGTAGTAGCTGTTCATGGATCACAAACACAGAACTCAGTTCCTAAGGACGGTTTCAATGAGACAACCCACCATGTACTCCTACATGGCCTCTCACCGCTACCTTTACCAAATCGTGTTCGCACACTTAACTCACACAAAGTAGGACATGTTCATCACCATTCCAATTCATTCCCGATGAATCAGACCTGACTCAACTCTAAGCAGTAGCAGGCATGACAAACAAGCATGAATGAGTAGGCACATCAGGGCTCAAACAACTCCTACTCATGCTAGTGGGTTTCATCTATTTACTGTGGCAATGATAGGTCGTGCAGAGGATAAGGGGTTCAACTACCGCAGCAAGTAACAGATGAAACGTTGTTGTCCTAATGCAGTAAAAGAGAGCAGGAGCAAGAGAGTGGGATTGTATCAAAATGAACAAGGGGGTTTTGCTTGCCTGGCACTTCTGAAGATATTATAGCTCTTCATCGGTGTCATCGATCTCATCGTCGGAACCACGTCTACTGAGAGGGGACAAATACCAGCAATAGAGAGAAAACACAATCAATGCAATGCACAATATGATGCATGAACATGACATGGCAACATGTTGTGATTTGAGCTAATGCAACTAGAACAGAAGGGTTTGAGCTTATTTGAACCAAGGGTTCAAATTCAAACTCAAGTTATGAACTCATATAATGCATTATCATGTTTTGATCTAAACAGCAGGGTTAAGTTTCTTTATCATGCATGAAACCAGTACAGATGGATAGATTGGATTTTTCTGATCATTTTTCATATATATAACTTATTTAATTTGGAGTTACAGATAATTTTCTATGAATTTCAGAAGTTTAGGGCATTTTCTGGAATTTCCTCAATAAGAACAAATCCAGAAAAAGGTTAACTACGTCAGCATGACGTCGGGGTGATGTCAGCAGGTCAAAGGCGCCAGCCGAGGTCAAACCTGACGGCTGGGACCCACATGTCAGTGTAACAACTAACTAACAGAGTTAGTTAGTGTTACGTTAGCAATAATCTAGGTTAATTAGGGCCTGGGCCCACATGTCAGTGAGTCAACCAATTAACTAAGTTAATTAGCGCTAACTAATCTAACACCTAAACTAAACAGGGGCATGGCCCACACGTCAGTGACCCTGGGGGGTCAAACCCCAGGTCAAACGAGTTAACCTCACCGGACTTGGTCCACGGCTCGTCGCCGGCGACGCCAGAGACGGCGGAGGTGCTCGGAATCGCTCCTCTGGCAACCAAATGACCAGCGGAGGGCATCTAAGCGCTGCTGGTGAACTCGCGCGTCGAGTGGAGCAAGCGGTGTGTGCGGGGGTGACCGGAGATGGCGCCGGCGCTGAGCCAGGCGGCGGTCGGAGTTCGGGCATGAACGGAAATGAGGCTACGGAGCACGGCATGAGGTTCTGGTGGGTGTGCTCGGATGCTGGGAGTGCACTGAGTGTAGTGACGCGCTCGGTTTGGACGGAGGTGAACCAAAACAACGACGGCGACAAGTCTGGCGCCGGTGAGGTCTCGGTCTCGACGGAAACGAGGGCTACGATGAGCCATTGAGCATGGGGGCAGGGGGGTCGGTAGAGGAGCTCACGGTGAGTCGGACGAGGGTATCAGCGAGCTCGGGGAAGCACCATGGACGACGAATGGGCGCCGGCGATCTCCGGCGGCAGAGGAGGAAGAAGATGAGGTAGCCGGCGATGCGGGGCGTCCGGCGTCGCGTGGCCCTCTTAGATGATGAAGACGACCCTGCGGTTCTTCTAGGCGGGTCGGCGAGGCGAGACAGTGGCTCTAGGCGCGGTGGCGGCGAACGGCGGCGACGGCGCGCTCGGTTGCGTGGGGGGAGAGCCAGGGGAGGAGATGGGGACGAGGGAGTGAGCGAGAGGGTTCCAGGGGTGTGTGTGGCGTCTCGAGGGCGTCCAGGGAGAAGCGGCAAGCAGGAGGTGGCCGGGGCGCGTGGGCGCGCACGGCGGCCACACGCCTCTCGTCCTACTGGCGAGAGGTGGGAGATGACTGGCAGCGGCGCTGGGCTGGGCCGGCCAGGTGCGCTGCCTACTGGGCCGGAAGCCAGGTAAGTCTCTTTCTCTCTTTTATTTCCTGTTTTCTATTTTCTGTCTTTGTTTTTTTGGATTTAGTAAAATACTAAACCACTTTATAAAATCCTGAAATAAATTGTGGACACTGTTGAAATGTTTTTCAACAGCCCTCAACCATTTTCAGAATTATTTGGGCAATTAAAATATTTATAGTAATTAAATGCCCAAATGCAAATACTTTATGGATTAATTCAAAAATCCAGATTGACCTAGAAAAATGTGCACCATTTTTGGCAGAGGTTCTGGACCAATTCAAAAATGATGAACTTTTCCAAAGGCATTTTGGGTTCATCGAAAATATTTTGAGGTTGAACCTATTTGAGTTATTCTGGTGCTAGGGTTTATCATGCCCATTTCATATTTCAAATTTAATTAGACATGATGCATAGGTGATGATGCAACTAATTACAAGCAAAGTCTAGGGCTGTGACAACTCACCCCCACTAAACAAGAATCTCATCCCGAGATTCAAGCGTAGGGTAAGATGAAGCGGGGACGCAAACTAACACAATTTTCACGATCCAGGTTGCACTTCATAAGAACGTTGATTCGATCACCATCATTGTCTCGATGTCTTGCCCCGAGAACTCCAACTAACATGACAATGAGAGGAAAGAGAAAACTCTAAAAGGATCGATCTTATTGAAGATCGGACAACTCAGGATCAACTCACGGAGTGAGACATTGAAACATCTCTCGAGCTGAGACACGAAGTATACATCTAGAGGGATGGAGTGGAACAGATGACGAGGGTTCACTAGGTAGACAACAATTCCACACCTAAGAGGGTTGCGAACGGTTGTCAACGTAGCGAGGATTTGAGTTTCCATGATACCATAACGAGACACCCTAGAGAAGGATGACTCGTAGAATTATCCCTTAAGTGGCAAAAAGAATTACTTTTGATCCAGAGATCAATAAAATTCTCTATACCAGCCTAGGGAAAATCTCGAGCAATCGTTTGAAGGAGTTCGAAAGAATGACATACCCCGACTAGAATGGATGATGTGGACTACCTTGTTGAAGACAACGCAATGGATGATTTTGCTTATCATTGGAAATGGATGGAATCTGTGGTAGGACCACTTTGAAGATGATCCTAATCAGTAGTTACTGAGAAAGGTAGTCCATAGGGGATGGCACAATGGCGGTGCAAGCTGGGAGCAAAATACAAATGCTGGGAATGATTCTAGTAACTGGGGAGAAACTCAACAGACGAGAGTGATTCCACTGTTGAATGGTTCTAGCATAATCGGGGAAACCGAGAGCACAAGGATTTCTAGGGAGCAACTTCTACAATAAGTCGCACGAAGTCCTCATAGAGAAGATGGAAAAAAATTTGCTCAACCAAGACACTACAATGATAGATCTTCCGGCTAGGTGTGTCGGCCAGAACATCAACCTTGTCAGGACCTACATCATAGATCTTGGAATAGCTCCAACCATCATATCTGCCTGAGATTCGGATCTGGTTGGTAACAGAACATTTCAGACAGTATGTCTGGAAAAGAAATTTTGCAACACAAACCAACAAGATGATGTTGCGAGATTCTCAGGAAATGAACTACGATAGCAAGCTCCAAAACATGAGTTGATTCTGCTACATACATGTGAACATGATGTCCAAGACAAGCATGATCACGTAGAAGTCTTACAACAAAACACTACCGAGTTCAGGTGGGGAACCATGATCGAGGATATCGAAGTCCTTGTGTAAGTCTTGCTCTTAGGAAGGAACTTCTTTTCCTTGAACAAATCAATTAGTGGCTTGGTGTGCTACGGAATTCATATGGAACAAAGATGATCAGTCTAACAGACCACAGAATAATTTGCACATGCATGGCTGACTTGGGATGATTCCAGAGGAAACAACATTGACTTTCCCGAATTCACGGCGGCAACTTGCATCAAATGCACATGTATTAGAGGAAGTCACTTCTTTCATCTGAGCATATGCTTCCTGAACGGAACACGAAGGCAATGCTTTAAAAGTTTCCAACACTATTTAATGTTCAACATGAATCATGGAGGAGATAAAAATGTTGCTGATGGGCTCAACAACAATTCATCGGAATTTCCATATCACTGGACTTCCACCATTATGTGAACACGGTGATAGCATTGGTCAGACCAAAAGATGTAATGGTGTATGCTCGAGGGATCAACCACGAGTAAGAAAACATTACGAACATCGTTGGTTCTGATTTGACTTGACGATAGCCCATACTCAAGTCAAAGTTTTGACAAGGCAATAGATCCAACAACTGATCACTAGGACCAAGCGATGGAGATATCATCTTTCTTCAACACACACACACAAAAAGATATCCCTTAACATGAACTAAGTCAGACAAGCTTTTATCTTCCAACTCTCCAAGTTGTTGTTTAGCTTAACCAACTAGCTCAGGGGTATCCAACACAGATTCTTGGAGAATGGGTGGTTTGGAGGAAAACCAACATGATCACGAACTCAACATAGTGGTCAAGTGACAACCTGGTAATACTTCTGAGAAGATATTCGGAACATCACGAACCACTGATATGTTACTAAGCTCGAGAACAATCTTGCTTTTCAAGGCAAGACGATATGATCAAATAAGCAAAGATTGACACTATCCTAACTCATAGATCGAAAAGTGCACCGGAAACAAGGACTAGGTAGCACGATAAACCTTTGGGTGATGATTCAATAATCAACACGCTAAGGATAAGATTATGTCCATTAACTACCAAGCAACACAGTTGCTAGGAGTATTGATTTCACACATCACGATTCACTTGTCGGTATTCCGGTTGCAACAACACGGAACCGAGGAGCGAATGATGATGGCGAGAAGTATCACTGTGTCAAGAATTCATAAGAGGTGGTGCAATTCTCATGACAATCCTGACATAAGGAGGCAATGAAGGAAATATGCCCTAGAGGCAATAATAAAGTATTATATATTTCCTTATATCATGATAAATGTTAATTATTCATGCTAGAATTGTATTAACCAGAAACATAATACATGTGTGAATACATAGACAAACAGAGTGTCACTAGTACGCCTCTACTTGACTAGCTCGTTAATCAAAGATGGTTATGTTTCCTAGCCATAGACATGAGTTGTCATTTGATTAACGAGATCACCTCATTAGGAGAATGACGTGATTGACTTGACCCATTCCGTTAGCTTAGCACCCGATCGTTTAGTATGTTGCTATTGCTTTCTTCATGACTTATACATGTTCCTATGACTATGAGATTATGCAACTCCCGTTTACCGGAGGAACACTTTGTGTGCTACCAAACGTCACAACATAAATGGGTGATTATAAAGGTGCTCTACAGGTGTCTCCAAAGGTACTTGTTGGGTTGGCGTATTTCGAGATTAGGATTTGTCACTCCGATTGTCGGAGAGGTATCTCTGGGGCCCACTCGGTAATGCACATCACTATAAGCCTTGCAATCATTGTGACTAATGAGTTAGTTGCGGGATGATGTATTACGGAACGAGTAAAGAGACTTGCCGGTAACGAGATTGAACTAGGTATCGAGATACCGATGATCGAATCTCGGGCAAGTAACATACCGATGACAAAGGGAACAACGTATGTTGTTATGCGGTTTGACCGATAAAGATCTTCGTAGAATATGTGGGAGCCAATACGAGCATCCAGGTTCCGCTATTGGTTATTGACCGGAGAAGTGTCTCGGTCATGTCTACATAGTTCTCGAACCCGTAGGATCCGCACGCTTAACGTTACGATGACAGCTTTATTATGAGTTTATGTATGTTGATGTACCGAAGGAGTTCGGAGTCCCGGATGAGATCGGGGACATGACGAGGAGTCTCGAAATGGCCGAGACGTAAAGATCGATATATTGGACGACTATATTCGGACTTCGGAAAGGTTCCGAGTGATTCGGGTATTTCTCGGAGTACCAGAGAGTTACGGGAATTCGTATTGGGCCTTAATGGGCCATACGGGAAAGGAGAGAAAGGCCCCAAAGGGTGGCGGCACCCCTCCCCATGGGCTAGTCCGAATTGGACTAGGGAGGGGGCGCCCCCTTCCTTCTTTCTCCTTTCCCCTTCCCATCTCCTACTCCCACAAGGAAAGGAGGAGTCCTACTCCCCTTGGGCGCGCCACCTCCCCTTGGCCGGCCCTCTCCTCCTTGCTCCTTTATATACGGGGGCAGGGGGGCACCCCAAGGACACACAATTGATATACGATATTTTAGCCGTGTGCGGTGCCCCCTCCACCATATTACACCTCGATAATATCGTTGCGGAGCTTAGGCGAAGCCCTGCGTCGGTAGAACATCATCATCGTCACCACGCCGTCGTGCTGACGAAACTCTCCCTCAACACTCGGCTGGATCGGAGTTCGAGGGACGTCATCGAGCTGAACGTGTGCTGAACTCGGAGGTGCCGTGCGTTCGGTACTTGATCGGTCGGATCGTGAAGACGTTCGACTACATCAACCACGTTGTAATAACGCTTCCGCTGTCGGTCTACGAGGGTACGTGGACAACACTCTCCCCTCTCGTTGCTATGCATCACCATCATCTTGCGTGTGCGTAGGAAATTTTTTGAAATTACTACGTTCCCCAACAGGCAACACTCCAAGGTAGAACAGAACAAAAGCTGGATTGGCATTTTGATCTGCGGAATACAACTGCTTTGACCCAATCCCAGAGATGGATGAGGTACTGGAGTTTGTTTCTCCTAGTCATTCCGGAATAGAATGGCTTGATGGACCACAAGAGTGATAGGCACTGATGAACGAATGCACGCATACTCTTGACTATCAATTGATAGACGAAGGTCAGAAGACAACTAAAGAGGGACAACTCAAAGGAACATATGTTTTTCTGAGTTGTGGATGCATGGATTAGTATGCCGAACAAATTCAACATATTTCTTCCGGATAACCCATGCAGAGAGGTAGAATTGGCAGAGTCACAATATAGAATGGGGAATTCATCGAGAGCACTCTTGTTGTGATCTTTTGGTTCAACGAGGAACTTCTGCCAAGGATGGTTCATGGTATTTGGAAGAATGATATACCACGGACCTCAAAGACTATCACAAGGTCACTACTATCCTAAAGGAACGAGCAACACTATCTACACGAATTAAGTAGAGTGAATCTTGGGTTCAAAAACCCAGAAAAAGAATGCCTACTAACTAAATGGCATCACGGGATGCTTTCGAGAATGGTGGCCAGAATCATCACACTGGGAACACAAAACATGGCTAGATTACTAGGTGATCCTCTAAGACACCTAGGGTCATAATAATAGCTCCAACTGATATGTCGAGGCAACAGAATACCTCAACTCACGCGATTAGTGTGGTTAAACTGGCCCAAAGAAACATCGGGAACGGAAAGAAGGGAGTTGCAAATGCATCATACTATTTAGAAATCTGGGATGACTCGGACAGCATAATGGCTGTAAATGCTCAAAAGATTTGAGACATCCTGCAAAATGGTGGCATAACCACTTAACATCACAGTATCAAAGTTCTGAGATCAACTATGAATGGAGGTAGAAGAAACTGAACTGAGACTTGAATCCATCAATCCTATAAGTCTACGGATTAGTAACACGTGATCCTGATAGAAAGATGAGAAACCTAGTTCTTAATCCCCGTAGAAAAGAAGAGGATGACTCAGATCAGAAGGCCATAGGGTAAAGGAGTAAAAAGAGCCTTACGTTCCTTCCCACAATCAATTCCCCTACATATAACTACAGCATTTCTAGACTCAACTTCGACCAGTTTGGCTTGGTAATCCTACAGGCAGTCAGGCTCTGATACCAATGCTGTCAGGACCCCGATTCCAAGTCACATTGATCTAGCCGGTAACACCTCATATCACTTTGCGGCCTCACTCACGGTATTCCCACGGGTGTCGCCTTACCATGGCCCGGGACCGTTTGCGCCTTTTGGCTCACGTATATGATAGTGTCACTAGCATCCATATGACAGAGAACCCAGGCCAACATGACTAGTCGTGAACCCAAAGTGGCACTAACTTACAGGGACAGGCATACATGAATCAACATCGAGCATGTCGGTCAGCAGCGTGCGAATCCGGGCTGTAGCACTGGGCTAACAGGACTCCGGTGAACCGGGCAGTAGCAGGCTAGGCAGGACTCCGGATGTCACCGCGTGACATTTCCCCGAAGGGACAGACACAGGAACGAAGTGAATCACATGCCGGCCAGTCAAGTGTTCTGGAGCAGTAGTGCTGGGCTAGCAGGACTCCGGTGAACCGGGCTGTAGCGGACTACTATGGCTCATGGAAGCACAAGACTACATTTCCCCATAAGAGAGGCTACCAAGGATAAACAACTAGGTTGTCGGATCCCACACATACCAAGCATTTCAATCATACACACAATATGCTCGATATGTGTAAATACAACATGGCATCACAACATAACTCTACGACTCAAGTATTTATTCATTAGGCTCCGAGGAGCCAAGTATTACAATCATGGTCTCATGACCCAACATACAGAGCATACAAGCATCAAGCGGAAGCATAACCATGTCTGAGTACAGACAACTACAAATGAAAAAGGCTGAGAAGCTTGACTATCTACAAGACCCTGCCGAGGGCACAAGATCGTAGCTGAGGTAACAAGCTAAACGTCGAAGTCCACGCGGAACTACTAGCGAGACTAAAGTCTCTCTGCAAAACATAAATTAAGAAAACGTGAGTACAAATGTACCCAGCAAGACTTACATCAGAACTAACTACATATGCATCGGTATCAACAAAGGGGGTGGTGGAGTTTAACTGCAGCAAGCCAGCTTTAACTCAGTGGCTATCCTAAACTATGACTGCAAGTAACTCTTTTGAGGTGGCGCACACGAGTCCACATATTCACCATATCAATACACCACTATGGATCCGCTCCCGTCTCCCTACGAGAAGGCCATCCATAGCACTCACGCTTATCTTGCGAGTTTTAGAGTATCCACTTTCACTTGTCTATGAACTGTACAGGCAACCCAAAAGTCCTTTACCGCGGACACGGCTATTCGAATAGATCATTTATAACCCTGCAGGGGTGTACTTCTTCACACAGGCTCTCGCCACTTACCACCATGTACACGTCGTGTATCTCGGCAACCTTCAAGCGGAAGCCTGGCGAGGGAGTCGGCCACGACCTGACTAACCACACAAGTCTCTAGTCCAGGTTTATCGCCTATTCGGGTTCCATCCGCGAGGAGATCCGGCCGGGGTTTCGCTCACAGCCCCAAACGATGTGTGCAAGGTTCCCGAGACACCAAACGGGCGCCCGGTACACCGTGCCACGGTGTATCTACTGCATCATAGCCCACCCCTAGGGTCAGCGCTACGCACGGCCTCCAACACATATCCTACAAACACCAGAAACTAGTTGCAACTCCTGGACAGAGATCAAGGCGGTTAATAAGTCGAGAGGGTCCATTGGTTTCGGGCCCAACACGTGGTAGTAGCTGTTCATGGATCACAAACACAGAACTCAGTTCCTAAGGACGGTTTCAATGAGACAACCCACCATGTACTCCTACATGGCTTCTCACGGCTACCTTTACCAAATCGTGTTCGCACACTTAACTCACACACAGTAGGACATGTTCATCACCATTCCAATTCATTCCCGATGAATCAGACCTGACTCAACTCTAAGTAGTAGCAGGCATGACAAACAAGCATGAATGAGTAGGCACATCAGGGCTCAAACAACTCCTACTCATGCTAGTGGGTTTCATCTATTTACTGTGGCAATGACGGGTCGTGCAGAGGATAAGGGGTTCAACTACCGCAGCAAGTAACAGATGAAACGTTGTTGTCCTAATGCAGTAAAAGAGAGCAGGAGCGAGAGAGTGGGATTGTATCAGAATGAACAAGGGGGTTTTGCTTGCCTGGCACTTCTGAAGATATTATAACTCTTCATCGGTGTCATCGATCTCATCGTCGGAACCATGTCTACTGAGAGGGGACAAATACCGGCAATAGAGAGAAAACACAATCAATGCAATGCACAATATGATGCATGAACATGACATGGCAACATGCTGTGATTTGAGCTAATGCAACTAGAACAGAAGGGTTTGAGCTTATTTGAACCAAGGGTTCAAATTCAAACTCAAGTTATGAACTCATATAATGCATTATCATGTTTTGATCTAAATAGCAGGGTTAAGTTTCTTTATCATGCATGAAACCAGTACAGATGGATAGATTGGATTTTTCTGATCATTTTTCATATATAACTTATTTAATTTGGAGTTACAGATAATTTTCTATGAATTTCAGAAGTTTAGGGCATTTTCTGGAATTTCTTGAATAAGATCAAATCCAGAAAAAGGTTAACTGCGTCAGCATGACGTCGGGGTGACGTCAGGAGGTCAAAGGCGCCAGCCGAGGTCAAACCTGACGGCTGGGACCCACATGTCAGTGTAACAACTAACTAACAGAGTTAGTTAGTGTTACGTTAGCACTAATCTAGGTTAATTAGGGCCTGGGCCCACATGTTAGTGAGTCAACCAATTAACTAAGTTAATTAGCGCTAACTAATCTAACACCTAAACTAAACAGGGGCATGGCCCACATGTCAGTGACCCTGGGGGGTCAAACCCCAGGTTAAACGAGGCAACCTCGCCGAACTTGGTCCATGGCTCGTCGCCGGCGACACCAGAGACGGCGGAGGTGCTCGGAATCGCTCCTCCGATGACCAAATGACCAGCGGAGGGCATCTAAGCGCTGCTGGTGAACTCGCGCATTGAGTGGAGCAAGCGGTGTGTGCGGGGGTGACCGGAGATGGCGCCGGCGTCGAGCCAGGCGGCGGCCCGAGTTCGAGCATGAACAGAAACGAGTCTACGGAGCACGGCGTGAGGTTCTGGTGGGTGTGCTCGGATCCTGGGAGTGCACTGGGTGTAGTGACGCGCTCGGTTTGGATGGAGGCGAACCAAAACGACGACGGCGACAAGTCCGGCGCCGGTGAGTCTCGATCTCGACGGAAACGAGGGCTACGATGAGCCATTGAGCATGGGGGCAGGGGGGATCGGTAGAGGAGCTCACGGCGAGTCAGACGAGGGTCTCAGCGAGCTCGGGGAAGCACCATGGACAACGAACAGGTGCCGGCGATCTCCGGCGGCAGAGGAGGAAGAAGATGAGGTAGCCGGCGATGCGGGGCGTCCGGCGTCGCGTGGCTCCTCGTAGATGATGAAGAGGACCCTGTGGTTCTTCTGGGCGGGTCGGCGAGGCGAGACAGTGGCTCTGGGCGGAGTGGCGGCGAACGGCGATGTCGGCGCGCTCGGTTGCGTGGGGGAGAGAGCTAGGGGAGGAGATGGGGACGAGGGAGTGGGCGAGAGGGTTCCAGGGGTGTGTGTGGCGTCTTGAGGGCGTCCAGGGAGAAGCGGCAAGCAGGAGGTGGCCGAGGCGCGTGGGCGCGCACGGCGGCCACATGCCTCTCGTCCTACTAGCGAGAGGTGGGAGATGACTGGCAGCGGGCTGGGCTGGGCCGGCCAGGTGGGCTGCCTACTGGGCCGGAAGCCAGGTAAGTCTCTTTCTCTCTTTTATTTCCTGTTTTCTATTTTCTGTCTTTGTTTTTTTGGATTTAGTAAAATACTAAACCACTTTATAAAATCCTGAAATAAATTGTGGACACTGTTGAAATGTTTTTCAACAGCCCTCAACCATTTTCAGAATTATTTGGGCAATTAAAATATTTATAGTAATTAAATGCCCAAATGCAAATACTTTATGGATTAATTCAAAAATCCAGATTGACCTAGAAAAATGTGCACCATTTTTGGCAGAGGTTCTGGACCAATTCAAAAATGATGAACTTTTCCAAAGGCATTTTGGGTTCATTGAAAATATTTTGAGGTTGAACCTATTTGAGTTATTCTGGTGCTAGGATTTATCATCCCCATTTCATATTTCAAATTTAATTAGACATGATGCATAGGTGCTGATGCAACTAATTACAAGCAAAGTCTAGGGTTGTGACAGTCGCACCATCGTTCCAGGCGCCGACATCTTCGTCAGACCAGGGCGCACTGCATCAAGCAGATGCAGCCACGGTGGCGGTGGGCACGGAACACATGGACATAAAGTCCACCCGCATAAAGAGTTAGTTGTCCAATCACATGACCTTACCGTCTCACCGGGTTACCTCAGTTGTTAAGAACATATATATTTCGACAAAAGCATTGAACGTTTAATGACTACACCTCATAAATCACCAAGGATTAGCTTTACACTACCATACTAAACCTTTCTGTCATTGATGTTTAAAATAGCGTTCCATGTGCTCCTCACTCCTTACCTCCTCCTTGATCAATCTTCGTGATCCTGGGTACATATAAGATCATAGAATGAGAAAGAGACAAGAAACAACTCTGTTGCAATTGTACATATATATGATGTTAATTATTTCAAAGTCATTCTTTCGATCTCTTATCCAAATATATTGGGTTGCAAGGCTATGCCTCAACCCATTTCCTTACCAAATTAATCACACATGACATCATATCGCAAGAGTAAATCATCGAAGAAGACATAAAAAGGAATGTTTATTGAGGTGACATCATGGCAGCAGTATAGTATCCCTCCGCACCAACATCAGATGCGATAGCAATGTGCCTGAAAGGTGAGGCGTCCAACTCCCGATACTCTCCACGAAGACGTGTCAGAGCAGCATGGGCAGCATCGTGGACAACCATATCGATGGTCACTCCAACACCATGAGCGGTGTGCAGCACAGTAGTGGAGTCATACTCCCGCGAGTAGAGGTGGACGATGGCACGGTACTGCTCCTGGTTAAAGTCCTGGTACTCCTCGTAGACGGTGTACTCAGGGTGCCAGCGATAACCCAGATAGGTCATCATCTCAGCTAGCACAGCAGGTGATCCCGAGGCACCAATGGCCGTCGTGTGGCGCACGACCTGCCTCGTGGGTTCCATCTGAAAGCAAAGATGTTTCAAAGGAGTCAAATGACAGTGTGTGAATTGTTCAAAATACTATTCTAAGAAATAACTATGGCTTATCCAACTTTGGGGTGAATGCGGTCACGGGATCCTAGTGTTAGAGTTAGTAAGTTCATTTAACCCGAGTAG
The DNA here is from genome assembly GCF_018294505.1 of Triticum aestivum. Lineage (NCBI taxonomy): Eukaryota > Viridiplantae > Streptophyta > Magnoliopsida > Poales > Poaceae > Triticum > Triticum aestivum. The sequence continues at coordinate 556,891,144 of NC_057802.1, forward strand.
AAGAGAGTTCAGAGTCCCAGAGTAAAGGTCGAGGAGTAAAAGATCCTAGTACCACCCAATGGCGACGTGGGCCCGTAAGACACACAGCCATGTTAGTAAAAGTTTTTGTAATGTCTAGACTCGACTTCGGCCAAGGAGTATGGAAAGGGGGATTCCTACAGGCAGTCGGCTCTGATACCAACTTGTGACGCCCCCGATTTGACCGTACACTAATCATGCATGCAAATGTGTACGGTCAAGATCAGGGACTCACGGGAAGATATCACAACACAACTCTACAACATAAATAAGTCATACAAGCATCATAATACAAGCCAGGGGCCTCGAGGGCTCGAATACAAGTGCTCGATCATAGACGAGTCAGCGGAAGCAACAATATCTGAGTACAGTCATAAGTTAAACAAGTTTGCCTTAAGAAGGCTAGCACAAACTGGGATACAGATTGAACGAGGCGCAGGCCTCCTGCCTGGGATCCTCCTAACTACTCCTGGTCGTCGTCAGCGGGCTGCACGTAGTAGTAGGCACCTCCAGTGTCGTAGGAGTCGTCGTCGACGGTGGCGTCTGGCTCCTGGACTCCAGCATCTGGTTGCGACAACCAGGTAGAAAGGGAAAGGGGGAAAAGAGGGAGAGAGGCAACCGTGAGTACTCATCCAAAGTACTCGCAAGCAAGGGGCTACACTACATATGCATGGGTATATGTGTAAAGGGCCATATCAGTGGACTGAACTTCAGAATGCCAGAATAAGAGGGGGATAGCTAGTCCTGTCGAAGACTACGCTAGACTTGCGGGTACTCCTACGAGCCGACCCGACTTTGGTCACCACAGGTGTCATGTATAGAGTATATAAGTATATACCCGTGATCACCGCCCAAGTGATCACGGCCCGATAGTATAACACAGCAGACGGACAAGAATGTAGGGCCACTGATGGAAAACTAGCATCCTATACTAAGCATGTAGGATTGCAGTTACAGGTAACAACAGTAGTAGCAAGGACAGGCTATGCATCAGGATAGGATTAACGGAAAGCAGTAACATGCTACACTACTCTAACGCAAGTAGTATAGAGAAGAATAGGCGATATCTGGTGATCAAGGGGGGGGGCTTGCCTGATTGCTCTGGCAAGAAGGAGGGGTCGTCAACAGCGTAGTCGGTCGGGGCACCAGCAGCGTCGATCTCGTAGTCTACCGGAGAGAAGAGGGGGAAGAAACAGTAAATACAATGCAAACATAAGCATGACGATGCATGGCATGACAAAGTGTGATGCTAGGAGTGCCCTAACGCAGTACTAGGTGGTACCGGCGAAGGGGGGGAACATCCGGGAAAGTATTCCCGATGTTTCGCATTTTCGGACAGATGAAACGGAGGGGGAAAGTTGCGAGTTCGCTATGTTAGGGATGTGTGGCGGACGAACGGGCTGCGTATCCGGATTCGTCTCGTCGTTCTGAGCAACTTTCATGTAGAAACTATTTTCATCCGAGTTACTGATTATTTTATATGATTTTCTAAAGATTTAATCATTTTCTGGAATTATTTAATTTAACAGAAAAGGAATATGACGTCAGCATGACGTGATGATGACCTCAGCAGTCAACAGAGCGGCTGACCAGGTCAAACTGACCAGTGGGTCCTACCTGTCATAGACAGTGGACTAACAGAAGTTTAAACTAACTAAATTTAGATTAGTTAACTACTGGACCCCACCTGTCAGTGTCTAATCAACTAAACTAATTGGTTTTAATTATTAAAAATGTTTTAATTATAGGATTAAGCGGTGGGGCCCGCACGTCAGTGGCTGGGGCCTGCCCAGTCAGCACAGTTGACCAGGTCAACTAGTCAACAGGGGGCCAGGGGGCCCACTGGCAGTGACCCAGGGGGTGGCCCCAGGTGTGCCAGCTCAGCGCGGCCGGCGGCTCAACGCCGGCGACGCCAAACACGGTGGCGCGGCTTGGGTCTCGCCGGAAAACGCGTACAGGGCTCGGGGAGGAGCGGGGCTAGTCTCATTCGAACGAGCTCTCAGCGCCGCATCCAGTGGTGGCCGTAGCATCGCCGGACTTGGCCGGAATCGGCGCCGGTGAGCGGCGGAGGTGGCGGCGTGCACGGGTGCTCGACGAAAACGGAGCTACGGCGTGCTATCGAGCAAACGGAGAGGCTGGGGAGTATCTACGCGTTGTGGGGAGAGCAACGGGCTTGAGCCCGTGACCAAAAGGTCACCGGAGCCTTGCCGGCGGCGAGCTCCGCGGCGATGCGTTCGGACGCTCATCGGGGACGGCACTAGGAGGCACGGGAGGGAGTGTGCGCGTGCGTGTTCGGCTCCTAGGAACCCCAGGAGAACAACGGTCAGCTCGGGCGAGCGTGTCAATGTTCACAACGACGGCAACTACCTCGTCGGCGGCGACATGTTCAGGCGCAAGCAGAGCGGCGGCTACGAGAGCTCAAGAGGCCAGGAGAGCGAGGGGAGAGGATGAGGGGCTCACCACGCGGCGCAAGAAAGGCCTATGGGAGGTTTAGGAGCTGCTGTGCAGTGGATCGATGCCGGCGAGCTCCTGTGATCCGAAGTGGAAGACGAGGCCGGGGCAGCGTTCGGGGTCGCCCGGCGTCCTGCGGCTCAACGAGGAGGCGTAGTCGAGGGAGGCGGAGCGGCTGGACACGATGAGGTCGCGAGGAAAGCACGGTGGTCGCGTGAACGACGGAGAACGGCGGCGACCGCGTCGGTCTCCTCTCCAGAATGAAGGAGAGGGAGAGGGGAGAGGTGGATCTGGGGGAGGGGAGGCGCAGAGGCGAGCGAGAGGGGGCAAGTGGGAGAGATGGGTGGAGGCCGAGGCGTCGGGGCGGCCTTATCCCCTCCCGGCGTCGGCGCCGGCGAGGTGGTCGGGCGGGGACGTGCCCCTGTTGCGACCCCGGTCGGGTGAACAGGGGGGAAGGCGACCCGGGGAGGGGCTGGGCCGGCGGTTGGCCGGCTGGGCCAGGTGGGCCTGTGAGCTGGGCCGCCTGGTCCAGTGAGGGAGGGGGATCTTTTTCTTTTCTTTTCTTTATTTTTATTTTCTATTTTATTTCACTTTAAAATACTTAGGCACTTTCTAAAAAAATGTTTTCTCCACAATAATTACTAGTGCAATATTTGGCACCCACCGAACATTTTTGTTTTGACTTTTGATAACATTGGGTGTTTGTCACTATTTCATTTTTTTGAATTTGAAATGTTTTGAACTAACAGTTGATTAGCAACAGGAACAGAGATGACATGGCATCATCAGGAGAGTTTTACTGTAGCCTAATTATCCGGGCGTTACAAGTCTCCTCCACTACAAGAAATCTCGTCCCGAGATTTAGGAGGTAGAAGGAAACAGTGCGGGGTATTCATCACGCAGGGGATCCTCGCCTTCCCAAGTGGCTTCATCTTCAGAATGGTGCGACCACTGGACTTTGAGGAACTTGATCGCCTTCTAACGTGTGCGGCGTTCAGCTTGGTCGAGAATGCGGACCGGATGCTCTTTATAGGAGAGGTCCTGCTGCAATTCGAGCACTTCATGATCTATTGCTCGGATTGGGTCCTTGAAGCAACGGCGGAGCTGTGACACATGGAACACATCGTGAACCTGAGAAAGGTTCGGCGGTAGCTCCAGTTGGTATGCCACTTTTCCACGCCTTTCCAGAATAGTGAATGGGCCAATATAGCGAGGAGCTAGTTTGCCCTTGATTCCGAAGCGGTGAGCACCCTTCATTGGTGTGACTCGAAGATAAGCCTTTTCGCCAGGTTGATAGACCATGTCTTTATGATGACGGTCATACTGACTTTTCTGACGTGACTGAGCAGTCTTGAGATTCTCACGAATAATGCGGACTTGTTCTTCGGCATGTTGGATAATATCCGGACCAAAGAGTGGACATTCTCCAGTTTCTAACCAGTTCAGAGGGGTTCGGCACCTTCGTCCATATAACACTTCGAAGGGGGCCATCTTCAGACTAGCTTGATAGCTATTATTATAAGAGAACTCAGCATACGGGAGAGATTCCTCCCATTTCTTGCCGAAGGAAATAACACAAGCTCGAAGCATGTCTTCGAGAACTTGGTTGACGCGTTCAACTTGCCCTTGCGACTGAGGATGAAACGCAGTACTGAATGACAGATGAGTTCCCATAGCTTCTTGGAAACTTGCCCAGAATCTTGAAGTGAATAAGCTGCCACGGTCTGAACTAATAACCAATGGAATACCGTGGAGTGAAACAATCCTGGACATATAGAGCGTTGCCAACTGACTAGCAGTGATCGTTTCTTTGACCGCCAGGAAATGTGCAACTTTGGAAAGCCGGTCAATGACGACAAGAATAGCATCATTACCTTTCTGTGATTTGGGAAATCCAGTGACGAAGTCCATCTCAACATGGTCCCATTTCCATTCAGGAATAGAGATAGGTTGCAGAGTTCCAGCAGGCCTTTGATGTTCTGCTTTGATACGACGGCAAACGTCACACTCAGCAACATAACGAGCAATGTCTTGCTTCATATTAGACCACCAGAATCTCTGACGGATGTCTTGGTACATCTTTGTACTACCAGGATGGATACATAAAGGCGTATCCTGAGCTTCTTTCATAACTTCCTGTGTCATATCCAGGTTTTTCTCTGCACATGGCACCACTAGGCGGCCCTTGAAGTACAAAGTGCCATCATCAGCAATAGTGAAGAATGAGGGCTTTCCTTCTGCAAGGTAGCGCTTAATCTTCTGGGCTTCAGAGTCATATCCCTGTATTCTCTTGATGGAGTCCAAGAGATCTGGTTCGACGGCCAGGGTATTGAGGGAACCCTGGGAAACAACACGGAGGTTCATCTTGCAAAACTCCTTAGGAGGGGGAGCGAGTGCACCCGGAGGAACAATATGGAGGTTCAGCTTCCTGAATTCTTCAACAAGCGAGGGCTGAACTTTGTGAACCTGGAGGTGGTTGCAGTAAGACTTGCGGCTCAAGGCATCAGCCATTACATTAGCCTTGCCTGGCGTATAGGAAATACCCAAGTCAAAGTCTGCAACAAGCTCCATCCATCTCTGCTGACGGAGGTTCAGGTCTGGCTGAGTAAACAGATACTTCAGACTTTGGTGGTCAGTGAAGATCTCGCAACGATTACCGAGAAGGTAATGTCGCCACTGCTTCAGCGCATGAATGACAGCAGCAAGTTCGAGGTCGTGAACTGGGTAGTTCTCTTCATGAGGGCGCAATTGCCGAGAGGCATAAGCAATCACTTTGCAGTCTTGCATTAGGACACAGCCTAATCCTTGACGGGAAGCGTCGCAGTAAATGACGAAGTCCTTAGTATCAGGTGGAGCTAGAATTGGGGCAGAAGTCAACTTGTCTTTGAGTGCCTGGAAACTTTCCTGACATTTGTCTGTCCATTGGAACTTGACGCCCTTATGCAACAGGTTAGTCAGAGGCCTGGCGATCTTGGAGAAGTTCTCGACGAATCGACGGCAATAGCTGGCGAGACCGAGAAAACTTCTGACTTGCTTAACGTTCTTGGGAGGAGTCCAATCAAGGATAGCCTGGACTCGTTCAAGGTTGACGGCAATACCATCCTTAGAGATGACATGCCCAAGATAGGTTACTTCGGGTAGCCAGAATTCACATTTAGAGAACTTGGCATATAGTTGATGCTCTCGTAGCTTTTCCAGCACAAGCCGAAGATGTTCAGCATGTTCTTCTTCGTTCTTGGAAAATACCAGGATATCATCCAGATAAACCATGATGAACTTGTCGAGGTAATCCATGAATATATAGTTCATAAGACGAGAGAAGGTGGCTGGAGCATTGGTTAAACCGAAAGACATGATGGTGTACTCGTATGAACCATATCGAGTCACGAAGGCGGTCTTTGGGATATCCTCTTCGCGAACACGGATCTGGTGGTAACCCAACCTCAAGTCGAGCTTAGAGAACACTGATGAACCCGCCAGTTGATCATACAGATCATTGATTTGAGGAAGAGGGTATTATTCTGAATGGTAGCTTGGTTTATAGGACGGTAGTCTTGAACTAATCGGTTTGTTCCATCCTTCTTCTTGACAAAGAGAGAAGGTGCTCCCCAAGGAGAGCAACTTGGGTGAATGAATCCTTTGCGAAGAGATTTGTCGATTTCCTCCTTAAGCTCAAGGAGTTCATGCGGCGGCATCTTGTAGGGTCGCTTGGCTATAGGAGTGGTGCCTGGTTTCAAGTCGATGATGAATTCGACAGCTCTAGCATGGGGAATCCCTGGAAGTTCTTCAGGGAAGACGTCGAGGAATTCACGCACGACGGGAATGTTTTCAATGCCCTCGAGTGGTGCAGCGTTCAATGCATTCAATGCATAGAGCCTTGCCTCGGCATTTTGCACCAGATGAGCTTGGTAAGTAACTATTTCATCTGAAGGGTGTAGCAGATGGACGGTCTTAGTGGTGCAAATGATTGAAGCAGTATGCGCTTTTAACCAATTCATCCCCAGAATGAGATCAATGCTACAGGACTTCAGTACGATGGGGGAGACAAGAAATTCCAGTCCTTCGATTTCAACGGGGACGTCGTTGCAAATCATGGAGGTTCGACATTGGCCCGCATGGGTGTGTACTAATAGTGAAGCATTCATGTCTTCGCTTTTAATGCCATGCATGAATGCAAAATCTTCTGACATGAATGAATGTGATGCACCTGTATCAAATAAAACGGATGCTGGTACTGAATTTACGAGGAGTGTACCCATCACAGTAGCAGGCTGGTCTTGAGCTTCATTGAGATCAATGTGGTTGGCATGAGCACGACCATAAGACTTGGCCTTGTTGTTGCGGGGCTGGTTGCTTCCATGGCTAGTTGTTGGAAGGGCCAGTTGATTCTGATTCTAGTTGCATTCTCTAGCACGGTGTCCTGGTTGACCACACCTGAAGCACAAACCATTATTGGAAGTGGGAACATGAGCTTGGGGTGGTGGAGCTGGAAGTCTTGACTGCCTAGATGGTGGTGGGGGCAGATGAGGCGCAGCATAGGTCTGCCTTGGGGCAGATGCATTTGGACGGTACATGCTGTTCGGGGTCCATATCTTACGCTTCTGTGAGGGCGGGCCCGAAGATGAGCCCGTGTCACGGTTGCGCCTGTGAGAGCTCTGGTATTCCTGCAGACCAGTTTTGACATTGATGGCCTTGTTCACTAGGGTGGCGAAATCAGCAAGTCATGCACTAGAAGTGCGAGCTTGATGTCAGCTTGAAGGCCATCACGGAACTTCTCCTGTCTGCGTGCATCAGTTGCAATGTCCTCTTCAGCATAGCGAGACAAGTCCAGAAACTCCCGCTGATAAGCTTCAACAGTTTTGTTGCCTTGGGTGAGGTTGCGGAACTCACGCTTCTTCCGGTCCATGACTCCCTGAGGAATGAAGCGGGCACGGAAAGCAGCTTGGAAGTCTGGCCAGGTGATGATTGTTCCAGCTGGCAGAGTACGCCTGTGGCTGCCCCACCATTGAGCTGTGGGTCCCTTCAGAAAGAAGGAAGCAAAGGTGACATAGCTGGCAGGGGCTACATTGGCAGACTCCATCTCATAGGTGATGTCACGGAGCCAGTCATCAACATCCAGAGGCTGAGTTGAGCTGCGGTACACAGTTGGATTGAGGCGCATGAAATCCTGCAGAGTTACTGGGGTTGGTTGCTGGTCCATATTGGGGCGAGGAAACTGAGCCATCATATTTTCCATGAATTGGCGGTTCAGTTCGAACTGTTGGATCATACCAGCCATGTACTCAGGTGGTGGTGGGGCATTGCCACCACTACCATGACCACCTGGTCTAACCATCCTGCTAATATATAACAGGGGTAATTCAGCATTGAGAAATTTGCAAAGACAAGAATCATTCATGATGAAACATGCATAATGAAAGGAGCATGATAGCTACTACATAGTAGTCGGCATAACTTACAAAAGGGGTCCAGCATAGAGTTTAGTACATAGAGTTCAGTACATAGACTAAAACAACATAGGCGGCACACAGGCTCGCGGCGAATGCATCTAACACCAACAAGCAAGCCTACATCAGTCCCAAGAGGTACTGTGGAGGTAGGTGTAGCCTGAAAGCTGGTAGTGTCACATCGGGAACTCCACGTCAGCAACCTGGGGTCCGCGAATACTCTGGTGCAGAACCTGACGCTCAGGTGGCAGAAGAGGTCCAAGTGCGGGAGAGTGGCCTCCCACATCTGGCCAGCCGACACCCTGAGGCATCACAGTCCTGGCTGGGTAGATCGCAGAACGGGGCAGCTCCCTAGATCGGACAAAGGGGTGCAACAGCGTCCGAGCACGGTAAAGGTGCTGACGGGTGGTGTACAACTCGTGGCGAAGAGCTCGGTTAGCTCGATCCAGCCCATCAGCATGCAGAACCAGGTTCTGATGGTAGAAGGGCCCTCGGGTGACAGTGGAGTAGGCAGCAGTATAGTATCCCTCTGCACCAACATCAGATGCGATAGCAATGTAGCTGAAAGGTGAGGCGTCCAACTCCCTATACTCTCCACGAAGACGTGTCAGAGCAGCATGGGCAGCATCGTGGACAGCCATATCGATGGTCACTCCAACACCATGAGCGGTGTGCAGCACAGTAGTGGAGTCATACTCCCGCGAGTAGAGGTGGACGATGGCACGGTACTGCTCCTGGTTAAAGTCCTGGTACTCCTCGTAGACGGTGTACTCAGGGTGCCAGCGATAACCCAGATAGGTCATCATCTCAGCTAGCACAGCAGGTGATCCCGAGGCACCAATGGCCGTCGTGTGGCGCACGACCTGCCTCGTGGGTTCCATCTGAAAGCAAAGATGTTTCAAAGGAGTCAAATGACAGTGTGTGAATTGTTCAAAATACTATTCTAAGAAATAACTATGGCTTATCCAACTTTGGGGTGAATGCGGTCACGGGATCCTAGTGTTAGAGTTAGTAAGTTCATTTAACCCGAGTAGAAGAGAGTTCAGAGTCCCAGAGTAAAGGTCGAGGAGTAAAAGATCCTAGTACCACCCAATGGCGACGTGGGCCCGTAAGACACACAGCCATGTTAGTAAAAGTTTTTGTAATGTCTAGACTCGACTTCGGCCAAGGAGTGTGGAAAGGGGGATTCCTACAGGCAGTCGGCTCTGATACCAACTTGTGACGCCCCCGATTTGACCGTACACTAATCATGCATGCAAATGTGTACGGTCAAGATCAGGGACTCACGGGAAGATATCACAACACAACTCTACAACATAAATAAGTCATACAAGCATCATAATACAAGCCAGGGGCCTCGAGGGCTCGAATACAAGTGCTCGATCATAGACGAGTCAGCGGAAGCAACAATATCTGAGTACAGTCATAAGTTAAACAAGTTTGCCTTAAGAAGGCTAGCACAAACTGGGATACAGATCGAACGAGGCGCATGCCTCCTGCCTGGGATCCTCCTAACTACTCCTGGTCGTCGTCAGCGGGCTGCACGTAGTAGTAGGCACCTCCAGTGTCGTAGGAGTCGTCGTCGACGGTGGCGTCTGGCTCCTGGACTCCAGCATCTGGTTGCGACAACCAGGTAGAAAGGGAAAGGGGGAAAAGAGGGAGAGAGGCAACCGTGAGTACTCATCCAAAGTACTCGCAAGCAAGGGGCTACACTACATATGCATGGGTATATGTGTAAAGGGCCATATCAGTGGACTGAACTGCAGAATGCCAGAATAAGAGGGGGATAGCTAGTCCTGTCGAAGACTACGCTTCTGGCCATCTCCATCTTGCAGCATGTAGAAGAGAGTAGATTGAAGTCCTCCAAGTAGCATCGCATAGCATAATCCTACACGGCGATCCCCTCCTCGTCGCCCTATTAGAGAGCGATCACCGGGTTGTATCTGGCACTTGTAAGGGTGTATTTTATTAAGTATCCGGTTCTAGTTGTCATAAGGTCAAGGTACAACTCCGGGTCGTCCTTTTACCGAGGGACACGGCTATTCGAATAGATAAACTTCCCTGCAGGGGTGCACCACATAACCCAACACGCTTGATCCCATTTGGCCGGACACACTTTCCTGGGTCATGCCCGGCCTCGGAAGATCAACACGTCGCAGCCCCACCTAGGCTCAACAGAGAGGTCACCACACTGGTCTAAATCCTATGCGCGCAGGGGTCTGGGCCCATCGCCCATTGCACACCTGCACGTTGCGAGGGCGGCCGGAAGCAGACCTAGCCTAGCAGGCGTTCCAGTCCAATCCGGCGCGCGCCGTTCCGTCGCTGACGTCAAGAAGAGCTTCGGCTGATACCACGGCGTCGAGTGCCCATAACTGTTCCCGCGTAGCTGGTTAGTGCGTATAGACCAAATGGCCAGACTCAGATCAAATACCAAGAACTCGTTAAGCGTGTTATGTTGAAGTAACCGCGGACGCCGTCCAGGGCCAGGCCCACCTCTCGCCTAGGTGGTCTCAACCTGCCCTGTCGCTCCGCCACAAAGATCCACTTGCGGGTACTCCTACGAGCCGACCCGACTTTAGTCACCACAGGTGTCATGTATAGAGTATATAAGTATATACCCGTGATCACCGCCCAAGTGATCACGGCCCGATTGTATAGCAGAGCAGACGGACAAGAATGTAGGGCCACTGATGGAAAACTAGCATCCTATACTAAGCATGTAGGATTGCAGTTACAGGTAACAACAGTAGTAGCAAGGACAGGCTATGCATCAGGATAGGATTAACGGAAAGCAGTAACATGCTACACTACTCTAATGCAAGCAGTATAGAGAAGAATAGGCGATATCTGGTGATCAAGGGGGGGGGGCTTGCCTGATTGCTCTGGCAAGAAGGAGGGGTCGTCAACAGCGTAGTCGGTCGGGGCACCAGCAGCGTCGGTCTCGTAGTCTACCGGAGAGAAGAGGGGGAAGAAACAGTAAATACAATGCAAACATAAGCATGACGATGCATGGCATGACAAAGTGTGATGCTAGGAGTGCCCTAACGCGGTAGTAGGTGGTACCGGCGAAGGGGGGAACATCCGGGAAAGTATTCCCGATGTTTCGCATTTTCGGACATATGAAATGGAGGGGGAAAGTTGCGAGTTTGCTATGTTAGGGATGTGTGGCGGACGAACGGGCTGCGTATCCGGATTCGTCTCGTCGTTCTGAGCAACTTTCATGTAGAAAGTATTTTCATCCGAGTTACGGATTATTTTATATGATTTTCTAAAGATTTAATCATTTTCTGGAATTATTTAATTTAACAGAAAAGGAATATGACGTCAGCATGACGTGATGATGACCTCAGCAGTCAACAGAGCGGCTGACCAGGTCAAACTGACCAGTGGGTCCTACCTGTCATAGACAGTGGACTAACAAAAGTTTAAACTAACTAAATTTAGATTAGTTAACTACTGGACCCCACCTGTCAGTGTCTAATCAACTAAACTAATTGGTTTTAATTATTAAAAATGTTTTAATTATAGGATTAAGCGGTGGGGCCCGCACGTCAGTGGCTGGGGCCTGCCCATTCAGCCCAGTTGACCAGGTCAACTAGTCAACAGGGGGCCAGGGGGCCCACTGGCAGTGACCCAGGGGGTGGCCCCAGGTGTGCCAGCTCAGCGCGGCCGGCGGCTCAACGCCGGCGACGCCAAACGCGGCGGCGCGGCTCGGGTCTCGTCGGAAAACGCCTACAGGGCTCGGGGAGGAGCGGGGCTAGTCTCATTCGAACGAGCTCTCAGCGCCGCATCCAGTGGTGGCCGTAACATCGCCGGACTTGGCCGGAATCGGCGCCGGTGAGCGGCGGAGGTGGCGGCGTGCACGGGTGCTCGACGAAAACGGAGCTACGGCGTGCTATCGAGCAAACGAAGAGGCTGGGGAGTATCTACGCGTTGTGGGGAGTGCAACGGGCTTGAGCCCGTGACCAAAAGGTCACCGGAGCCTTGCCGGCGGCGAGCTCCGCGGCGATGCGTTCGGACGCTCATCAGGGACGGCGCTAGGAGCAACGGGAGGGAGTGTGCGCGTGCGTGTTCGGCTCCTAGGAACCCCAGGAGAACAACGGTCAGCTCAGGCGAGCGTGTCAATGTTCACAACGACGGCAACTACCTCGTCGGCGGCGACATGTTCAGGCGCAAGCAGAGCGGCGGCTACGAGAGCTCAAGAGGCCAGGAGAGCAAGGGGAGAGGATGAGGGGCTCACCGCGCGGCGCAAGAAAGGCCTGTGGGAGGTTTAGGAGCTGCTGTGCAGTGGATCGACGCCGGCGAGCTCCTGTGATCCGAAGTGGAAGACGAGGCCGGGGCAGCGTTCGGGGTCGCCCGGCGTCCTGCGGCTCAACGGGGAGGCGTAGTCGAGGGAGGCGGAGCGGCTGGACACGATGAGGTCGCGAGGAAAGCACGGTGGTCGCGTGAACGACGGAGAACGGCGGCGACCGCGTCGGTCTCCTCTCCAGAACGAAGGAGAGGGAGAGGGGAGAGGTGGATCTGGGGGAGGGGAGGCGCAGAGGCGAGCGAGAGGGGGCAAGTGGGAGAGATGGGTGGAGGCCGAGGCGTCGGGGCGGCCTTATCCCCTCCCGGCGTCGGCGCCGGCGAGGTGGTCGGGCGGGGACGTGCCCCTGTTGCGACCCCGATCTTGGGAACAGGGGGGAAGGCGACCCGGGGAGGGGCTGGGCCGGCGGTTGGCCGGCTGGGCCAGGTGGGCCTGTGAGCTGGGCCGCCTGGTCCAGTGAGGGAGGGGGATCTTTTTCTTTTCTTTTCTTTATTTTTCTTTTCTGTTTTATTTCACTTTAAAATACTTAGGCACTTTCTAAAAAAATGTTTTCTCCACAATAATTACCAGTGCAATATTTGGCACCCACCGAACATTTTTGTTTTGACTTTTGATAACTTTGGGTGTTTGTCACTAATTCATTTTTTTGAATTTGAAATGTTTTGAACTAACAATTGATTAGCAACAGTAACAGAGATGACATGGCATCATCAGGAGAGTTTTACTGTAGCCAAATTATCCGGGCGTTACACGATAGCAACGACCTACTTCAACAACATTTTTGGCACGCACTCCCCCTCGCTGCCAACGCTGGAACCATCACAGCTATACGATCAAGCAGAACTCACTGCATTGGATGAGCCCTTCTCATGGAGTGAAATTCTATCGGTAATAAGGAAGAGCCCTAACAACAAAAGCCCGGGACCCGACGGGTACACTAATGAGTTCTTCAAAAGCTTCCAGGGTCTGTTAAAGGATGATCTTATGCAGTACTTCCAACAGTTCTATGAGCACAGAGCCTCACTGCAGGGTGTCAACACATCAAACATTGTGCTTGTGCCAAAGAAGGAGCTGCCAACAAACGTTAAGGATTTCAGACCGATCTCCCTGGCGCACAGTCTGCCTAAAATGTCCTCTAAAGTCCTTGCGGTCAGGCTACAGAAGCAAATACCAAAGCTCATCCACCCTCTTCAGTCCGGCCTTCTACCTGGACATTGCATCACAGAGAACTTCGTGATGGCGGCTGAGTTGGTCCAACACGCCCACAAACGGAAAATACCGATGTTTGCGCTCAAACTGGACTTCCAAAAGGCGTTTGATAGCGTGAGTTGGGATGCCCTCCGGAAGGTTATGGTTGCTAGAGGATTCGGGCCCAGGTGGATAACATGGATCAGTGACATGCTTACTTCCAGCTCCTCCCGCATTCTCATCAACGGCAGGCTAGGGCCGAAGATCACCTCCAAGAGTGGCTTGAGGCAAGGAGATGCCCTTTCCCCCTACCTTTTCCTCCTGGTAGCTGACGTTTTACAACAGTTGTGCAACCTGGAGTTCAGAAGGGGGAATCTATGCCACCCTCTTGGGGCTAATGAGCACCCCCCCTATCCTACAATACGCCGATGACACCCTGCTCCTTGTATAAGGAAGCCTACAGCAAGCACAGATTGTCAAAAATATTCTTGATGATTTCTCCGGCTTCAGCGGGCTCAAAATCAATTACCACAAAAGCACCTTCGTCCCCATTTGCCTTGACCAGGAGACCAGCCAAGCCATCGCTGCCCTACTGCAATGCAGGACTGGATCCTTCCCCTGCACATACTTGGGCCTCCCGCTCTCACTACACAAAATAACTCATGGCTCCCTGCTTCCTGTCATCAGTAAGGTCGACAAGAGACTGTCCGGTTGGCTCGCCACCTTCTTGTCATGGGGTAGGCGAGTAACTTTGATTAACTTCGTCTTAGCAGCAATACCGAACTATTACATGGGGTGATTTCTATGGCCGGAGGAGTCGCTAAAGAGGCTGGAAAGGATTCTCAGAGGTTTCCTCTGGCAAGGAAAGAACGAAGCTAATGGTGGGCACTGCCTGGTGTCCTAGGACACCGTCACTTTGTCACAGAATGTTGGGGGACTGGGAATAAGAGACTTGAGGGCACACAATAAGGCTATGGTGAGCAAACTTATGGCCAAGATACTACAACACCCGGAGATCCCATGCTACAGATGGTTTGCCACAAACTACTGTCAGAGAACTATCTCTTGGGGCAGTCCACAGTGGGGACATGGCTACTTGGCGCTGCTTCAAATCAGGATTAAAACTGGTTCTGGATGCAACCAAATGCGCTACGGGAGACGGAAGCAGCACCTCTTTTTGGTATGACTTGTGGTTGGACTGTGGCCGGCTATACCTGGTATATCCCACCCTTTTCTCCTTCTCTAGTTGCAACTTCTGCACTGTCGCATCACAACATAGCAACGGTTCTTGGAACATCCAGCTCCACCCCAAACTATCCTTCACTGCAACGCGAGAGCTTGATGCCCTGATTAACAGCCTCCACAACATCTTTCTCCAAGAGGGTAAACCAGATGAGAGAGTTCCAATCACAGCCGAAACCAAGCTTTCTACCGCATTTTTTACAAGCTTCTCACTTTTCGGGGTAAGGACTGCCCACTTGCTCTAAGGGGCAGACACGACACCAGAAGCAACATGCTTGCCAAGCATTGGGATAAAATAGCCCCTCACAACGGCTGTGATGTATGCCCAGCGGTGGAAACCATGCATCACATTCTTCTGCGATGCCGGTTAGCTGAGGCAGTTTGGGCAAGGCTGGGACTTCACCAGACAACGATATCATTGGTCGCGGCTCAGGATCTGCTGTGCTCTGAACAAGCAAGAAGCATGCATGGACGCCTATGGCACATACTGTTTGCTGCCTGCTCTGTAATATTGTGGACTGCCAGAAATGCACGGGTCTTTGACAAGAACTCCTGGGGCACTGGTCGTGCCTTCAAGGAGATTGCTGATCTTCTCAACCTATGGAGCATGCGGGCTCGTGTTGAGTCGGATAGAGAGCTACTAGTGCACTGGGCTAGTCTGTTCATCGCTGCTTAAGCTGTACCCCTCCTCCCCCCATGCTTTCTGATTTCTGCTTTCTGATGGTCTGGTGATGGCCAGCTGCACATGTTGTGCAGCGCTTCACATCACCTTCATGTAAATGACTTGGGTCATCCGGGCGTTTTTGCCCGTTTTGAATGCATAAGGTAGATAAAGATCTACCTTTTTATTCAAAAAAGACGGAGACTGTTTTTCATCCCTGTTCATCACAAGAAAAAATACTGGCACTGACACTGGGCCCACCGCGCAGTCCAGTACCAGGCCAACGAGAAGGGGAGAGAGAGAGAGAGAAAAAAAAAACTCCCGCACCTCATCTGTCCATCAGCCCCTGTCGCGTCCCCGTCCCGTCCCCGTCTCCCTCCGCTCGCATCACCTCCCCCTCGTGAGCCGCGCGCCCCGCCGCCAAACCCTAGCAGCCCCGGCGCCGACGGAGAGCGGGGGGGCGGCGGCAGCCTCCTGATGCGCAGCCGCCCGCGGGCGCCATGGAGCTCGCCCCCTTCAAGCCCGCGGCCGGCGCCCTCGTCGAGTGGGGCGGCGCGGGCTCGATCCCCGCGATGGTGGCGGCGCAGCAGCAGCAGCTGCACGCGCAGGCCGACCAGCTCCAGCGCCTCGTCGTCGCCCAGTGCCGCCTCACCGGCGTCAACCCGCTCGCCCAGGAGATGGTCAGCAGCTCCTCTCCTCCACTCTCCTCTCCCACCCCGCGTCTTTCTCGATCTGCGCGCCTGTTTTTCCTCTCTGGCGCGGCCAGTTTTGCGCCTGATTGGGTGCCTGTCAAAGCTTAGGTTGGATAGTTCCGGTATCTCCGGCTTATACTTCATTCAGTTTTTTTTCCGGTAGCTGTAGTTGGTTGTTGCTGGCGTGCTGTATGATGTAAATTCCATAGTTCTGCCCAGATTGTTACTGAATTTGTGCGGCTGCGCGGTGCTTTACTACACTACATGTGTTTATTTCTAATATCTAGGCCCTAGTACATCCAGAATATTATGTATTTATTGATCCTGATGACATAGTACTTGTAAAAGCAATTGCCAAAGTTCTGACTTTGAGACAAATGGGAAACCAGAAGGTACGCGCATCTTGGGACAGCGGGATATTGAATATTGAGATCCTAATGCATCCATAATATTATGTACCTTTTGATTCTCATACCATATAGTAGTAGTACTCTGGTAGTAAACGCTAAATCTGTAACTTCGAGACACCGAAAAATCGGAAGCTACACATGTTTAAGGACAATCGGGGTACTGAATACTGATTTCGTAGCTACTCTGATGTTCATGATAGGCTTAGCTAGGCAAACAATTTTCTGTACTTTATCATCTGGCAAATGGAATTGTAAAATAACTTCTCTTTTGTAACTCATGTTTTTCAAGAAACGAACTTTATAAATTGTTTGAATGTATTTGGATATACGTACTTTTGTAATATTGCCAGTTTTGCATGTTTGCCATCTTGCTGTGTCGTTACCTTGCTTTAGACCCTCGATGTATGCTACAATGACCCTCTTGTACCCTTCTCGGAAATGGTTAATCTATTGACTAATCTTAAATTTGATTGTTTCTTACAGGCTGCTGGTGCATTGTCTATCAAGATAGGTGAGTTATTTCTCTGCATCAATTGGATTCAGCTTGGCATAATACATTTTTTGATACATCAGTAAAAACACAATAAACTGACACAAGCATCATGAACTATAATATTGACAGACACTGAAAATTTTATTGGATTTAAGGAATGAAGGTTGAATCCTTCACTCATCACTCATGTCACCGCTGGCAAAATTAGATGACTAGTGCTCAGGCAACAAAGATTTTTTAAAGATTATTGCACAATATCGTAATTATTGCCTGCTATTGAAAGCATTTCTTTTATATCGTTTCAAATTTTGTAGGTAAAAAACCAAGGGATCTGTTGAATCCGAAAGCAGTTAATTCCATGCAGTCACTTTTTGCTGTGAAAGATACTCTTGGCAAAAGAGAAACTCGTGAAATTAGTGCACTTTGTGGGCTTACTGTTACACAGGTCTGCTCTTTTTCTCGCATGTGCTGTTAATCTGTTTGTACCTTTATGTCTTATGCCTGTTTATGTGCTCTTTATACACTTTTCTTATGGTTGGTTTGGAATGGAATTACACCTTCATCTTTTCACCATATACAAGTGAACAATAGCCATTGAACTGGGTTCAAGTTTCAACAGTATCTCTATATTTCCCCCCTTTTTATTTTAGCTTGATTGGTTGCAATATGTTTGGTTCCTGTGTCAAACATGAGCTTATGATATCATTTGAATTCCCTTTTCCGTGAGTTGTTATTGACAAGCTCTACCTCAATGGTTATTAGGTAAGGGAGTTTTTTGCAAGTCAGCGTACACGAGTAAGAAAAGCTGTCCGTTTGTCACGAGAGAAAGCACTCAAATTGGAGGCATCCAAGACAGCACTCAAATTGGAGGCATCCAAGACGGCTACCAATGTATGCTCCTTGAACACTGAGCAGACACCTCTTGACATTGAGACACATGCTCAAGTTGTTGAACCTTTGAGTACTTTAGAACCATTGGAGATGTTCCAAAGCTCTTCACAACTAGCGGAGGCCCCTCAGAGCTCTCTACAACAGCCAGAGGTCCAGCAGTGCACTGCAACCCCAATCCCTATCACCCCTACGGGATCAATCCAACCAACTGATGCTAAGATTAATCCAGATTCTGTTCAAAAGGAAACCAAACAAGAGGAAGTTGCCCCTGGTGTTGAGTCAGAAGATAAAAAGTTTTTGGATAGTATATTTGCCCTAATGCAGAAGGAGGAAACATTCTCTGGACAGGTCAAGTTGATGGAATGGATTCTTCAAATAAATAATGCTACGATTCTTAGTTGGTAAGATATAGGTCTTATAGTATGTACAGAGCTTGAAATGATTATATCATTCCTAGCTTCACGTTTCCAAGAACTGTGCAGGTTCTTAACAATGGGCGGTTTGACTATTGTCTCAACATGGCTGAGCCAAGCAGCTACTGAAGAGCAAACAACTGTTATTCTTGTCATTTTCAAGGTTCTTATTTGTGCCATCTGAGCATGTATGTATATGTGTATAGCATGTATTTTGAACTATCATCTCATTGCTGTAGGTGCTTCTTCACCTCCCACTACATAAAGCTTTGCCAGCCCACATGTCAGTTGTATTGCAAACTATTAACAGATTGCGGTTTTATAGGACACAAGGTGTGTAGAAACTGCCACAAGACTTACATTTGTATTGCATGATCTTTGACATCAGAAAGACAATTTCTAGTTTGATAATGTTTCAACTTTCAAAGGCCTAATCATGTTGTTAATTTCTATATTTGCTTCCCCAGTACAGTATTGTTGAGAACTTGAGATGGATTTTTCCATCAGAATTAGTTCTAGCATTTTTTGCTTTTCTTATTGCACAGCTGTATGAACTTATGCATTTATTGATTTTCTTAATTTCCCGGGCTGCTTACTAATACATATCTGATTTTTGAAGATCAGACATATCTGGCAGGGCCAGAAACCTGCTCTCCAGATTGAGTAAAGTGCTCGTACGGAGTCAGGCATCGAAGAAACCTCAAAAAGATTTAATCTGTAAACAAAGGTGAGTTCCACATTGTTTGCTATTACCTTTTCTCTAGGTTTCCATTGTGGTAATTTATTTTCTATTACAGGATAAGTGAAATTCTCCACGATGAGTCCTGGAAATCTGAAGTTGATATTACTGTAAGTATTTAAGCAATGATATATATATATATATATATATATATATATATATATATATATATATATATATATGCATGGGTAGATTCACATGTTCTGCAATTTAATCGCTGTGTTCTATCAGGAGGAGATCCTTGCCTTGACTGAAGGTGCAAGTGAGAGCAGGTGCGTTTTTACTTCTCACTATGGTTTCTTCTTTGAATTAGTTTAAACTGTAGTAATGCTAAGTGATTTTCGTTACCTCTATTTTGTTTGGTAAATTTTTGTTTGACTTGGTCTGTGTGGCATTGTGCAGAAAGCCTGAGCCCAAGAAAACTCCACTGCTGCTCACTGCTTCTGCTGATGAGTCTTATAAAAAGAGTCCTGTGCAGACAAGTATCCTTTTGTTATGTTTAAGTTCACCACTACCAGTTTTACTTCTCTTTCTGAACATATTGTTATCTGTTCCTGTGTATGATATGCTATTATAGGATTTTTTTTTCCAATCACATTCATATTATAGTTCATCCTTAGCAAATAGTAGTGTCTAATTAACTAATCTGTACTAAGATATGGTGGCTTTGGTAGTTTCATCAGTATCTTGCACTTCTTACATAAGGACCCTTTAGGAGTTTCTCAATTTTTATTTTGTCCCTAGTTGGTGTGTGTTGTGTCTGGTTATATTTTTTTTAATAATATGTCTTGTTAAATTGGTATTACTAATAGCTTCCTTTTCAGTTTTCTCTTTAGTTACAGCCTGTGGACATATAGGTTTCTCCAAAGGCAGTGTTGCTGTCTATTCTTGCTTTAACTGTGTAAATTGGATGGTTCATGAATAAATATAATTAAGTTTATAATTGTGCATGTAGACTTCATATTGGTTATTACTCATTATGATTGAGGTCATCTTCAAATTGAATTTTTTACTCTGTTACTTCAGTTATATTGACATTTATCATATCTCAAACTGTGTGTGAATTTCCTTAGCTAATTTACAGAGTCCAAGGAAAGAAGAAAAGTTCAACTTGTAGAACATCCAAATCGGAAAGCTGCCGGGAAGAATGCTCATTCGGCAAGGGGCATATGTACAAATAATAGCAGACCATTATCTGCAGATGATATCCAAAAAGCAAAGATGCGTGCCATGTTTATGCAGGAGAAGTATGGCAAGGTTGACACAAGTAAAGTGTCTGATAAACCTGAGATGACAGAAAATAAAAAACCCTCTGGCTTGGTCAACTCGAATGAGCCTCCTATGCCCAGAAGTCCCCTCACATCAACTGCTAAACAACCTGTTGACCCAAGCCCATCAACTTCTATACAGAATGCTGTACCTTTGTCTGATAATCCAGAAATCCTGGCCACTCCGAAGCTAAACATAGCTCCCAGTGAGACCCCCATAGAGAAATTGGATTCCAAGAGGGTTCATTGGCAGATACCACCAGGTATACCTTTGCTTTGTGCTCCCTCACTTGCCCAATTTCTTAAGAGTGTTGGGTCTATCCGAGTTCAATAAACTTCTTTGGACAACAAGAACCAGTGAAGTCGTATGGTTAATGGAGTGTTCGGCGGCTTAAAAACTTGGGAGTGCATTGTCTTTTATTTGTAACAACACCCCAAGCTTTTCCGAATGGCGTAAACCATAGCTTATATCAGGTTTGATCTCCAAAATCAATATATGGAGATGAATCACCTTCAGTTGAAACTTGAAACGGAGAAAACTGCACCTCAACATACATTTTGTGTCACACATACCTTTTGTTTGATCTCATGCACGCCAGTTATATGTGCATTTTCAACGCTATGAATAACTCATCTAAGATGTACATTTGAACCTAAGATGGGTAATCGAATGAAGGTTATCCAAGACACAGGGTCAATGTTGTGTACAATTTTCTGCAATGGCACAGGAAATTAACATTTATGGTTTCCCATGTATCATATGAACATGCGTGTAGTACCATGCTTTCAGGCTGCATCACTAGTTACTTGGTGTACTTGTAGGAAGTATGCTGAGTAAATCCACAACGGTTTATACTTGGACCAATGTGTTTATACAGTTCCTGAGCATATCGATCTGGAAGAACACAAATAATGACGAAAGTGGATCATGTGCCTGGCATAGCATGTGACCTGAAAATCTGTATCACATATGTCGCATCCAAATTTTTGCTCATTCAAAATTCGTACACAAGATGACAAACAAGTACTGCTCTCAAAGCACATTGAATAGTTGTGGTTTGGCCTGGCACATGCCATGGCGGTGCCCAGTGCGTGTGACCTTCTACACATATATTATGCATCCAGTTCATAAAAAATATCCAGCATAATCCACTAATAGCCACTTTGTGTATTAATGTAAAATTACTTGCTAAAAGCAGTAGACATTCAGGAGGTGTGTTTAACTTCATAATTCGCTATTTTCTGGCAGTTGTAAACTGTTCAATTTCTGTTCTGGGAGTTTGCAGAGCAGATGAAAAGCTCTGGGGTCCTTTGCTTATATCAAATGCTACCCCATGCTGAAGTTACATGACCATCAAGAAATACAATGTTGTTTATTTAAATATAAAATCATGTTGCCTGTTCCTTAATTTGCAGTGCACATGGGGAGTTGTAATGTAAGCGTTCTTATAATTTGGTCTTATTTGACCTGCAGCTGTTGTTGTGTGACTGACTGACTGTGGTAGGCCTACCTGTTTCTGTATCAGAAGCAGCCACTTCTTGGCCCTTCGAATTTTGATACTTATTTGCAGCGAAATACTCCCTCCGTTCCTAAATACAAGTCTTCTTAGAGATTTCAATATGGACTACATACGGAGCAAAATGAGTGAATCTACACTCTAATATACGTCTATATACATCCGTATGTAGTTCATATTGAAATCTCTAAAAGGACTTGTATTTAGATACGGAGGGGGTTCATATTACCTGACACTTGACATTGACGTAAATGGGCTACCTAGCGATTTTGTTCATTATTACTTATCATACAAACAACTCGGCTCACTAGGAATCCCAGAGATACCATTATGCTGTTGGCGATTGCTGTTTCAACAACTGTTAAATAGAGAAGCTGTGAAATTGAGTTTAAAATAGCTGCGAGTTTGATAAATAAAGGAACTAAACTGAGGATCTTGTTAGCCAAACCTTAACATGAAGAAGCAACGGGTTGAATGATGTGATCCAGCTATTTTAGCCAGTTGAGGTTAAATACAAGGAACTTACCAATTGATACCATTGCGTTTTGCCTGCTGCAGAGATTAAAATGTTCTTGCTTTTTTAACTTTCTAAATCTAATATTTTATAAGGCTGTTACCTGGAACATGACCTATGCTCTATTGGTTTATCTGTTCATTGTTTGAAGTTTATTATCTCCTATTGCAGAGGTGTGGATAGACCCCTCGTGGAGTGTTAGTGCTGGGGAAAACAGCAAGGAGCTTGACGTTCAGGCACAGAGAAATCGACGTGAGAAGGAAACCTTTTATGCAAGTCCAAAGGACATTCCATCGAATCCCAAGGACCCATGGGATTTGGAAATGGACTTTGACGACAGCCTGACCCCAGAAATTCCAATTGAGCAGCCACCAGATGCTGACACTATGGAGGTGGATGGCGTCGGAGCTGCCCCTCCAAACATGGTTGTTCCTGGTGAGATCCAGCAAGTTGGATCAACCTCGTCATCATCTCTGACAGTCAGTGCTGGTGCAAATGGTGCAGCTTCTGAGCCAGATCTTGAGCTGCTTGCAGTGCTGCTCAAGAATCCACAGCTTGTATTTGCTCTATCATCTAACGAGGTGGGGAACCTGCCAACCGAGCAGACCGTCGTGCTCCTTGACATGCTGAAGCAGACTGGCCTTGGACTTTCGGAGCTGGTCAATAGTCTGCCCAACGGTGCTGGGGTTCCAAACAAGCCTGAACCCGTCCCTGAAACTATCCCTACTTCACTTCCATCACCGACTCCTCCAAAAGATCTTCCAGCAAGTGTTAGTCTGCTGGCTCTCTTTTTCTTATCTTTTTCCAGTGTCAAGGCTGTCACTCTTTGTTCATGTATATATGTATGTTATCTTTGGCAGGTGGGCTGGAGATCTGATTTTCCGACGCATGCGAGGGCTCCAAACTCGCAGCAGGCGCATCTACCAAATAATGGAAACACACCTTTTGCAAGCGAAGTGCACCAAAGCTTCTCAAATGTTGTTAGTCCGTTGCCTTCACAACCCTATACTTCAGTTTCTGCCTTGCCGGCACACATCCAAAGTAACGCCCCGTCTTTACAATCTCAGTCGGCGATCTCAGTAAATTCGCTGACTCAGTATGCTGCGCCCGTGAATAACATGCTGGATAGAACTTTGGTACACCAGCATACCCAGCCATATGGCTTGGCGTCTGATCATGCTGCAGTGGCCATCCATCAGCAGCCAGCGGTAAATAAACCAGCCCATGAATTTCAGAACATGTCAAACTCCGGTCTAGCACGTTCCTTGACTCCCGAGCCGAATGCCGCAGCTTATGCGACATTCCCCTGGCAATCTGGTGCTGCTAATGTTGTCAGCACTGGACGAAGTACAACACCTGATCAGTGGGCCGACCGCGTAACCAATTCATTTAATGACGCGTCAGCGCCCTATCTTAACCAGAGTGCTTACAGCAACCAAGGCTTGCAGAGCACATACGATGCCTATGGTTCTTCTACGTCAGCCTCATCCCAGGGACTGAACAGAAATGGTTACATCCAAACGTCAGAGTACCAGATGTCGGGGCGTAATGTTCGCCAGCGACACTCGCTATCCCCTGAGCCAGGTTCCGCTAGAGTGTATGGCGGCACGCAAGGGTACATTCCGGAGTCGTCGAAGCTGGGGAATTATGGGCAGCAGAGCTACAATCCTCCTGTGGCATCAAGGGACTGGAGTTCTGGGCAGCAGAGTTACACCCCGGCTGAACCATCAAGGGACTGGAGTTCTGGGCAGCAGAGCTACACCCCGGCTGAACCATCAAGGGACTGGAGTTCCTTGCAGCAGAGCTACACGTCGGCTGAACCATCAAGGGACCGGAGCTCCGGGCAGCAGGGCTACACCCCAGCCGAGCCTTCAAGGCAGTGGAGCTCGGGGCAACAGAGCTACACTCCAGCTGAACCTTCAAGGCAATGGAGCACCGGACAGCAGGGCTACACTCCAGCCGAGCCTTCAAACCAGTGGAGCTCCGGGCAGCAGGGCTTCACCCCAGCTCAACCTTCAAACCACCGGAGCTCCGGGCAGCAGGGCTACACTCCAGCCGAGCCTTCAAGGCAGTGGAGCTCGGCGCAGCAGGGCTACAACCCATCCGACCCTTCAGTGCAGCAGGGCTACACCCCCGCCGAGCCATCGAGGCCGTGGAGCACGGCCAGCCAGGGGGCCCAAAACCCTGACACATCAAGGCAATGGAGCGGTGCAGGGAAGCAAGACTATTACGCTCCGAGCGACGGCCGGAGCCCGTACGACCAGCGCCGGAGAAGACGATGGGAGTGAGTTGTACATTAGCTAATTCTTTGGGTGGCTCCCTCCCTGATTGTGTGATGTTCGATTCGTTAACTCTAGTCTCGGTGATTGGCGCCGAGGCCATCAAGAAAAACTATACATCATGTAATGTCAGTAGTAGTGGTTGTAGCTGCAGGTGGATGATGGAGAACAAAGGGAAACAGGAAACTTATAGTAGAGAGGATAGGCATGCATCCAATGATAGCCAAAAATTTCTTTTCGCCGCGCGCGCGCGGCTGCCGTATTGGGCGATCTGTCTCCGTCTTGGGCGTCTTGCGCATTTCGTGTGTGCTGCGAAGGGAGGGGAAAGAAAAGAGGTGGCGCGTGGCATCCAGCAAAAGTTACCTTGTTCTTTATTCGCATCGTCAGTCAATTAGATTCTTGGCGTTTTCATATCTTTTGGCTGTTGTGTTTTATTTCCAAATTCCTGAAACAAAGGAACAGAAAAAGGATATTTGGATAACCTGCGAACGTCAGATTTTTTAGGTATGGCAAGCCGAGCATATTTTGTGGCAAATTATGTTGGCACGAAGATATCAATTTCCTTTAGCAAACACAGATGGCGGATATATCGTGTACAGTTCTTTACCAGGATTTGTCGTGCCATATAAACATTTGATTTGCCGTGCTTAACCAGCGAACGTCAAATTCTTAACAATTTTGATAAAAAGTATATAGGTTAGTGTTCAATGACATCTTTATACTACATGAACGATTAAAATTGTGTGTAGTAGAAACGTAAGATTCTTTCGTGAGTGATTAGAGTGGATACAAATGTTCCTATTGAAGGTAGTGCAAATGAATCCTAAGAAAAGACATGTTTGATTTAGGTAGTATATAATCTGGTACTCTGTCTGTAAAGAAGTATAAGAGAGTTAGTGATCTATAAATCAAATATTGCCTTTGGAGGAGCTCGGCTTTGAAAAAAATATCAAAATTCCTCAAATTTCATATTTTCTACATTTCAAAAAAATCTGAAAAATGCAGATATACATGGAGAAATAACACACATTTGTGTAAATTTTCAGGGCAAAATACGTTGAAATGAGAGCTGTGAAAAAAGTCAAATCTTGGGCTTTTAAACATATGATACTATTCATCCTCCCAGGCTATGAATTTGTCTTTTTTTGTACAGGTTTTTTTTCAACGTATTTCATCCTGAAATTTTACACACATACACATAACATCCTTATTTATTTACACAATTTTTTTTTCAGATTTTTTGAAACCGAAAAGTTTGAATTTTGATTTTTTTTTAAAAGGCATCCATGAAGGCCGAGAGCCAAACGTCCGTTCTCTCTATAAATGCTCTTATATTTCTTTACAGAGGGAGTATATTATAGTGTGCTTACACAAAGATCCATGTCCGTCCTTAATTTAACACATACATTAAACAATAAACTAACATTTTTTCGAGAAAACTTTCAATCTATTCTTCAATTGTCAAAGTAAAAATTACATCCAGGTCCATAGACCACCTAGCGACGACTACAAGCACTGAAGCGAGCCGAAGGCACGTCGCCATCATCGCTCCTCCCTCATCGGAGTCGGACAACTATTGTTGTATTAGACAGTCAGGAAGTCGTTGTGCTAAGGCTCATAGGACCACCACACTAGGACAACAACCGCCGCCGATGAAGAGAATCATAGATCGGAAGGATCCAACCTGTAGACACACATAGGTAGACAAACAAAGACCGGATCAAGACGGCTCCACAGAAGACAAATTCCGACCGGATCCCATGAGATCCGCCAGAAACGCACCTTCACACGCCCTCCGACTATGCTAAAGGCATCGCCAGAACAGGGGCTAGGCAGGAAGGACCTTATTCCATCTTCAAGAAGCCGCCGCCACCTCGTCTTCTTGAACATGCCACAAACCCTAACAGAACTAAAAACACCTAAAAACGGAGCCCTCCCGCTGGCAAGTGTCGGGATCCACCGCGGCTCCATGGTCCAAGGATCATAGGAGACTAGGTGGACCGGTGGGGGCGCCGGTGAGAGGCAGGAAAACCTAGATGAGAGTTTTCACGAGGGAAGGAGGAGGATTACGAGGGAGACACGCACCTCCGTGGGTTCCAGCCCACAAGTGCAGAATTATTGGGGTGCGGCACCGAATAATCTTATCCACTAGATTATGATGAACTGACGGCATGTATGTATGCAACTTGGTGGACGGTTCTTCTTGGTCACTGAGAAATAGCAGCTGTTCCAACAAGTTACAAGAACGGTTCCTTTTGCCATCTATAGGTAGGTACACACACGCGATCGAAATGAGATTTATTTCACTAACCATGCATGCATCCATACATGGTACTACTACTCCCTTAGTTGCACTGAATGCTGCTCCTGTGTGGTTGCAGAGACGACGACATGCCACAGTTCTGTGTGCAGCAGCAGTAGGTCATGAAGGGGAAGGGGGCGCAGTAGCCCGCGTCATACCCTTCCGCCCGGCACGGCTTGTTGCAGGTGCCGCGCTTGGCGCACAGCCCCCCGTGCCACGTCTCGCTGATCTCGCCGCAGATGATGTATCCGGCTGCACCCCATCACCATCACCAGTTGCCACGATTAGCCAAGAATTATGATCAATCAATCGAAAGAATGAATGAAGAAAAGAAATTATTACTACGTACGAGGGTGCTCAGCAACCGAGTCAGGGATGTCCCGAGCGCAGTTAGCCATGGCGATGATCAGCAGACACACACTCAGCTTCATTAATAAGCTCTTCTTCATCGCCGACCACGCTCCCATGGCCATGGCCTATGCCTATGCCTATGCTTTGGTTGCTCCTCCCCCCTTCCAATATCCGCATATATAGTCTAGGGGTTCAGAGGTGCAATAATGTGTTAGATTTATCCCACCATATAGCTCTTTCCTTATGGCTACAACATTAGCCTTCTCAAATCACACGTTGTCATAGCCAAATTTATTTCATAAGATATCTATGGCTTACGTACTACTCCCTCCCTTCCTAAATGTAAGTCTTTGTAGGGATTCTACTAAATGGACTAAATACGGAGCAAAATGAATGAATCCACATTTAAAATGCATCTATATACATCCGTACATAGTTTATAGTGAAATCTCTATAAAGACTTATATTTAGGAACGGAGGGAGTACATCATTCCCTTAGGATATATTCACATGTCCCGTTTCTTGTTTCTTGCAGACTACAAAGACGTGTATGATGTTTGACAAGGTCAAACATTGTACGATGTATCCCGAGCATTCATCTTATAGGTACGAGATATATGTTTGTCGGATAGTGTGGGTAACATCTATCTATCTATCTATCTATCTATCCGTCCGTCCGACGGTCGGTCTGTCTATCTATGTCTATCTATTCTATCCTTTATCTATTCTGTCTGTCTATCTATCTATTTATTTATTTATCATTATATACTAAAAGCAAAATACAGTGTCTCATAGAGGTATCACATTAAGTCACACCATCCAAATTAACCTAATCATTGATTCTTAAATTTGTGGCTAGACTTTCATGTAGAACTATTAGTCATCTAACCATGTCAATGTAATCAGCTTCATGATTTATATTGATCTACTGTATATACTAAAAGCAAAATACAGAGTATCATTGAGGTACCAAGTTAAGCCACATCATCCAAATTAACTTAATCATTGGATCTAAATTTATGGTTAGATTTACTGCAAGATTATTAGTCATCTAACTGTATCGGTGCAAACATGTTCACGATTTGTATTGAGAAGGTTATATTCATATATGGATGTGGTTGATCAGGTGTGGAAACGGCTTACCCGAAAGACGTATCTATTTAGTAAAATATAAATCTAATTATATTGTAAAAGAAAAATACAGGGTCTGATAGAGCACTAGTGTAGAACCAGGCTATACCACCGGTTCGTAAGGCCTTTAGTGCCGGTTCTGTAACCGGCACTAAAGGGTGGGGACTAAAGGTCCCCCCCTTTAGTACCGGTTCTGAACGAACCGCTGCTAAAGGGCCACCACGTGGCACAAGCCAGCGCGGGGGGCGGGGAGACCTTTAGTACCGGCTGGTAACACCAACCAGTACTAAAAGTTTTGGGGGGTTTTAGGTTCAGGATTTCTTGTTCCTTTAATTTTGTGTTTTCCATTTAATTCTTTTTCATTTGCAGGTATTTTACGATACTACATATTGCACACGTTATGCATATATATAAATAGAATTTCTCGTAGAACCGATCATATATATAGGAGTAGGATTTTCTACAAGTGCTTGCCACAGAACTAGTTAAGGGTTTCAACTGTGCAAAAGTTCTCAAAAATTCTGAAAAAAATACTGAACCAACACACCTATAATATAACATGATCCAACGAAGGGATTAAAAAAATACGACTGTATGTGTCCTGGACAAAAAAACAAATAGTTCAGTATATATTTATGTCGTAGTGAGCTGAAATGCTTATTATTTTTGCCGAGGACACATAGATGCATATTTTGACAATCCCTCCGTTGGATCATCTTATTACATTAGAGAGATGCTCCCATATTTATTTCATATTTTTTGATAACTTTTAATCCGTTAAAAGTTTAGCGACCCTTAACTAGTTCTGTGGCAAGGGTTTTGGGTTCAGGATTTCTTGTTCCTTTAATTTTGTGTTTTTCATTTAATTCTTTTTCATTTGCAGGTATTTTACAATACTACATATTGTACACGTTATGCATATATATAAATAGATTTTCTCGTAGAACCGATCATATGATCGGTTCTACGAGACCGTAATAATAGTTATTCTTCACCCCCCTCTATTTTACCATCAATGCACTGTAATTTTACGTTCCGTAAGTTTTGTCTTATTTCCGACATAAAAAGAGACCGTAATAATATATATAATCATCGTAAAAAATATTTCATGTTATGTAAAATTACAAACGTAAAAACATAGTGTAAAATACACATAAACTGCAAATTTTCTTGCCTTATGACCTATATTTTTATTTTTTATGCCAAATTTTACGTAGTGAATCAATAGGAATGTAACTATTTGAATACTAAACGTAATTTAATTATGATATGATCGTAAGATTACCTCGGGTGAAGAATAACTTATTCTGCACCCTGGATGATGAATAGTAACACTATATATATATATATAGGTAAAATGTTTGGGACACCTAGTTCGGATCTGACCCGCTAATTCATTTTTTGCTTACAAATAATCAATACTACCTTTCAAATAATTCACTTTCCTTTTGTACTTGCATGCACTGCCATTGATTGTTGATTGGTTTTCAGAAAATGGCATGTTATTGATTCCCACATAAACAATTTCTTTCCTTAAATACTATAGTATCGTTAAAAAAGGCGAAAAACTCATATTTGGGTACGTAAATATATACCCTATGATTTTTTTCATTTGGGTACGTGTATATATACCCTATGATTTCCCTTAAATACTATGGTTTTTATTTGGGTACGTATATATATACCCTATGATTTTTTTGCGGATACTCTATGATTTATTCTAGGTATTAGATGTCTTTCCTTAAATACTATAGTATATACCCTATGATTTATTGTAGGTATTTGATACCTACAAGCGTATCCGATATATTTGTAAGTGAATACTTAAGTTTTCGCCAAAAACAAACAGTGCATACTCAAGATATATCTGTAAATACTCAATGTGAAATTTGTTTATGTCCTTTTTATGAGTGAATTCATGTACGTAAACTAAATACCTCGACAAATGATACTTACATTCGTATCGTTAAAATCATCCATACAACATACCTGATGGTGATGTATCTGATGTATGATAATAGAGGAATCATAACCACAAAAAATACGGCTACATACGAAAAATAATATGTATTATCCTAACATAATTTGTGGGTATATACCGTAACACAACTAGGTATCATAGAAAGAGAAACCACTTTTCGTACATTCACAACAGAGAGAGAAAGTGGCAAAATCCACAAATCTTTTTAAACGACACAATGGCAATATGCGTAAAGTGTACAGCGTCTAGTGTTTCACATGTACATGGATCTTCTAAAGGAAGTGTTGGTGCATGCATCCTAATTAATGCCTACGTCCAAATTAGAGCAAGTAACCGCTAATTAACATATAGTTAAATGGAATTAATTAGTACGTTGCAATAACTTTCCAAATGAAATACTGCAAACGGTTAACGGTTATACCCGTTAGTGTCTATACCTGTTACAACGGCACACATCCTAATGCAATCCAAAGGTAGACAAATAAGGAGCCTGGGCACCTAGGTGTCTCAAATGGCCGTCCTATATACAATGTCTCGCACCATCCATTCACACATACACATGTATACATATACAATTTGGTATATACAATTTCTCCTACATGGAGGCATTACTTTGGTAGCGGGTAATGATATTCTCCTTTGGGATCTACGACCTGGTCGAGCAAAAATCCCGCTATTTCCTCTTGAATTGCTCGTACGCGATCCTCCGGTAGGAGCTGATCCCGCACCTCATCAACTTTTAAGAAGAAGATCAATATGCATATATTTGTTGTGTGATTAGATATTGGTGATGATGTAAAAATTATGAATAGTGTTCTAGCAAACGTACCTATAGCTGTCTATCAGATGTGCTCCTTTCGGACCCCATCATGCGAATGTTCTCGTAAACGTAGTACGCACGTAAATCATTCCCCAGCGCCTGCCTCATGGCCTTTACGAGAATAGAATTTCAATCAGATAATACTTAATCAAGCATGATAATTAATGGTATTGAAACTAGAATCAAAGAGATGGTAGTTAGTTAGTACTACTTAATTACTTACCCTGGATCGATACCAAAACAACTTTTGTTTCCATTTGCCTGGAACCATTTTGATGTACTTTTGCCAAGCCCTGCCCGCCGGCAAACAAAATAAATAAAGGAGTTATTAATTAGTTGATATCAGGAAATGACGAACTAAAGAGGCCGACATATACTTCAATAATGATTGAAATTACCTGTCGATTATCCCCTTCACGGTTGCGTAGTCACTAGATTCTTTAAGTAGTGAGTCTAGTACTTCAACTTTTCCTTCGTCAACTCGAATGTCTAACAAGATCCAGTGGTAACTGCATGCGCATATGTTTGCATGTATAAAATAAGCGGGCATGTGCATAACACTCATCAACTACCCTAAACCCTATACAATTATTAATATCTAGCTAGTAATTAAACAAAAATAGAATTTATAGTATAATACAGTGTGACTCACCGGAAGTTGTAAGGAAGTAGTATATCTGCATTGGTATTGAGGCGCTTCAAGAACTCTAGCATGTTTTTCTCTACGTCGGCTTGATACCATTCATATGACCACGTGTCTTCATTAATGGTATTTGGGTCAATGAACCTAATGCCATAGCGTCCAACTTTTTTCATTTCATAGATCTTCATCCTGTGCATAATACCAAAAAATAATATAGTGAGGATAATTACAGGTAATATAATGATCAACAAGAGCACTACAGCTAGCTTCAGACTTAAATTACAGAAAAAATCACTTACAGACAATAGCAACTGACGATAGATTTGTCGAGTGCGTCTTGATTGAATAACTAAAACAGTTCTGAATACTCAACAGACAGAGCTAGCTGATGGAAGTAATGTTCTTCCTTGACTTCCACCATGCGGGAGTCTCGATTGTTGGTCTTGGTAATTTTCATGTACCATTGATGCAATTCATACATTCTTGTTGGGAGCTTCTTGACCTCCTCAGGCTTGACCAGAGGTTCACCGCGGACATATTTCTGTTTTAGCTCCTCCTCTTTAAAAGTTTCCATGGGCTCCAAGCCTAGGAGTTGTTCTACAGTGCATCCGATCTCTTTAGCATGCCTTATATGGTTGTCGGTTATTACCAACTGATCAGCGCCGGTACTCGCATGTGTTGGCTGACGCGGTGGCGGACTTCGAGGAGGAGTCGGCTGACGCGGTGTCGGTAGCCTTGGAAAGATGATGCAATCCTTTCTCCATAGGATGATACGATGTTTGGCCTCTCCCAGTGTGTGCTCATCGTCACCTTCAGGAATGTCAAGCTCTAGCCCCGAATATTGGTCCACCACTTCATCAACCACAACACGAGCATAACCAGCTGTAATCGGGTTACAATGGAAGGTTGCTTCGGGGGAATTTGCATAAGCAACAGCGTCCGCCACCTTCATGGATATGTTCTTTATTTTGAAGTGTAGCTCACAATTAGTGTTCTCCATGATGTCATCCACAGGGTATCTATCCAGCAGCTGTGCCTCGCCTGGGGCAGAACCCATGCCGCTTCTCAGCATGGATGGGACGGTGCTATCCAATGCTGGATCATGCGCTAGCTGCTGCTACTGCTGAGACCCCCTTTCTTGGCTAACTGAGTCGATTTGCTGCTGCTGCCACCGGAATTGGAGTGCCAACTCCGCGTGCTTTGATTCTAGGCCTTTAAGGCGTTCCGCTTCCTGCTTCCTGCTGTCTACTCCTCCTCCAGCTTCCTCTTCTTCTCCTCCTCCATATTCCTTCTCGCACGGCTTCTGTAGTCGATGTTCCAGTCCGCAAACCTCTCATACCACGGAACAATGCCTTTGCCTCATGTTCTTCCCGGGTGTTCAGGATTTCCCAAGGCGCGCGTAAGCTCGTCGTTCTCTCTGTTGGGCGTGAACACCCCCTTTCGAGCCTCTTCTATTGCAACAAGTATCTTATCTTCGACTCCTTTAAGACTTGCCCTCTTCGAAACCTTGCTTGTCTTCGGGTCCAACGCCCCCCATGCGCATAGAACCAAGTCCTGACCCTGGGGGGCCAGCTCTTAGTAACTGGAGTGACCCCTGCATCCACCATCTCTTGCTCAGACTTATACCACTTAGGCATTGCCACCGCGTAGCCACGTGGCCCCAACTTATGAACTGCTCCTTTTTTGCGGCATTGGCCTTGTTTACTCTCGAGCGTTCCTTAGATAATTCCGATTCCTTGAATTTCACGAAATCGGGCTAGTGCTCTCTTTGCTTTTCCAGTGTTCCCGTGAATTCTGGAGTCTTCTTCCTCCTTCGACGTACTTGGCCCATATAGTTTTCTTGTGGTTGTTGAATGCAACTGCCATCTTCCTAAGAGCAGCGGCCTTCACTTTCTGCACATCTGCATCTGTAAAATGATTTGGTAGGGTGATGACCCACAAGTGTAGGGGATCTGTTGTAGCCTTTTCGATAAGTAAGAGTGTCGAACCCAACGAGGAGCAGAAGGAAATGATAAGCAGTTTTCAGTAAGGTATTCTCTGCAAGCACTGAAATTATCGGTAACAGATAGTTTTGTGATAAGGTAATTTGTAACGAGTAGCAAGTAATAAAAGTAAATAAGGTGCAGCAAGATGGCCCAATCCTTTTTGTAGCAAAGGACAAGCCTGGACAAACTCTTATATAAAGTAAAGCGCTCCCGAGGACACATGGGAATTATCGTCAAGCTAGTTTTCATCACGTTCATATGATTCGCGTTCGGTACTTTGATAATTTGATATGTGGTTGGACCGGTGCTTGGGTACTGTCCTTCCTTGGACAAGCATCCCACTTATGATTAACCCCTATTGTGTAACAGCCTGATTTTTGGCCCTTTTCTTTTTCTTTTAATTTAATTAGTTTTTGCTCTGTTTTTCTTTTTGGAGTGGTTCCGTGGCCTTGCCACCCGGGAAACCATCTTCATTTCCTCTCCGAAGTGGCTCATCATCCTTAAAACTTTGCCAAGATCATGTCACTCCACTCCATGACCAAACCCTAATTTCTTTTTCTAGGGAAAATTTCTTTTCCTATTAAAGGAATAACCCTGTCTGCCCTAGGTTGTGAAGCAACCTATATTTATGCCCATCCAAAAATCCCCAAATAATTCTTATAAATTGTTTGGGTCATATTTTCCTCAAATATGGCAAAACATTTCATTGGCCATATTTCTCATCATGCTCAATAAATTCATTTCCTATTCTGTCCTAAATGGCACATTGTGAAGCAAGTGCTATTTATCTTTGCCCATTTGACCCCAAACTCTTTGGACATCTTTTCCTGTCCAACTAATTGACCTGTGCCAAAATTCAACTTTATTTGCCTAGTCAAACTTCCTCAGTGATTTTTCAAAGTTCCTGTATGAGGGAAGCCTTTGTAAAGGAAGTGCTAGCTAGGGTTATCCAAATGGGTTGAAATTTTGCACACTCCTTCATGTGGTCATATTATCCCACTCCTCCAAATTTCAGCTCCATCCCTTGATCTATGTGAGCACATGACCAAATCTTTTCTTCTGTTAATATTTTCAGGTTGTGAAGCAAGTATAATGTATATTGCTTCAAAAATCATGATAAATTACCAGATGGTTCTCCTACCCAAATAACTTCTCTCCACCAAATTTGGCACCATTTCACTTAGCAAATATTTCTCTAGAATTATTGCAAGATTCTGGTTAGTGAAGATAGCTGTGAAGGAAGTACCATTTTGGTAAATCCATTTGGTATGAAACTTTTACAGCATCTTAATATGATAAAATCATTTGGCCTTGCCAAATTTCAGCTCAACTTGCCTCTCCATGTGAGTGCATCATCCAAATCCTTAATTCTGGCCATTGTAGTGGTTTCTACAGCAACCCTCATCTAAACTCCTCCTCTTAGTCTGATTTTTGGTGCTCAACATCACCTTAGTGTGTGATCATCACTGGACAAACTATTTACTGCGTTACCAAGCTGGTGTCACCACTGCACAGCACAAACACTTGGCTGCTGGCTTGCTTTGGGGCCATTGGCAAATCTTTTCTTTGCCCCTGGACCCAATTCTTTATTCACTTTGACTTAGGACACGACGATCTATCTATTGGACATGGCCGGTCCGGCCAGAACGCGCCGGTTGCACCAGTGCCCGTGGTGATCACTCTGGCGTCACAAATAGTGCAAGCTCTGGCTCGGTCCGGCCACAGTGCTCGTCTCCTCCCTCCTCGTCTCGACCTCAAACGTTGTCCAGGAGCTCGCCCATGCTCGACTGCATCGGCCTGCATCGCTGCTTCGTCGTCGTCCGCCATCAATGCGCCGCTAGAGCCGCGCCCGTGCCGCGTCCAGCCTCTGCCCGCCATTAAAGCTTGGTCGGGAGCTCGTCCGTGAGCTCTAGACCCCTCCTCCGCGCCTATATAAGGACCCCCGAACCCCTAAGCACTTCACCAGCCTCTCCCCAAGCCTCCTCGACCACCAGAGTGCTCCGATCTCGCCGTTGGTCGCTGTCATCCTCCGTGGCCGCCTCGGCCTCGGCATGATTCCAGCCAACCCGAGCCTCCTCTCCTCCTCCCACCACGTCCACCGAGTCCCCCTCGTTCCACTCAGCCGCCCCACCCACTTGCCCCCTCGCCGGAGTGCCTGCTTCGCGGGAGAGCACCACCGCCCGCCCGTCCCGGTCCTCCTCCTGGCGCCACCTCTCCCCTCCACCCCTCTCCTCCCCGGAGGCCGTGCTCCCTCTGAACGGGACCCCCTCGCTGCCCCGGTCCCTCCGGTGCCCTCGGCTCGGCCAGAGATGGCCGGAGCTGGCCGGCCCCCTCGCCGCTTCCTCCCCTGCTCCTCCTCTGTCCTGCACGGGAGCACAGGAGCGGGAGGAAGGAGACGAACTCCCGTGCCCCCTCCCCCTGCGCCCGGGCCCCGCCTGGAAGTGGCTCCAGCCACGGGTCCACGTGGATAAGTGGAGACGGGTTTCTCCAGACACGCTTTCCTTTTTCGAAAACGTATTTCCCCTTATTCGCTTTCAGTTTTTCCTCCCAGGGACCCGTTGGTGATGAAAATATTCATAGATTGGTCCCTGATCTTCAACTCCTCACAACTTTTCAAGCGTAACTCCGATCGAGGTGAAACCAACGCTCACTTCTTCGTCTCGTCGAGCTCTATCTTTTGGTAACATTTTCACTAGGTGGTATCACAGTGAAAATGACCATTTTACCCTTGTCTCCAATCAGCCCCTTTGAGAAAGAACCGCCCGGCGTTTCGTTCCGCAGCTTCACCACATTTCTTCCCGGTGATTTCTTCCACCCCAGGCAAGCCACAACCACCATTTTCATGATAGCCATGCAGTAGCATTGGTTTTTCAACTGGACTCTTTAATAATTGTATGATTGTTTTGCTACTGCTGTCATTATTTCGGTTATGCTTGTGGATCGGTGATTACCGTCATGCTATGCTTTCTTGCACTCTGTTATCATGAACTACTTGCTAGTATTCCTTTCATATTGCCATGCTTGATAGTAGTACATGTTGGGTTGGTCATGTTCTTCGGTACATGACTAACGTCGGTCACTGAGTACTGTTAATATGCATTGTTCCTTTGCTGCTAGTTGGTTAAGTGTTTACTCGGTAATGTTATTAATGTGTTCTTGCATGGTATTTATTGTTGATGCTAGTGGTCATGTTATGCTATGAGTAGTGTTGTACTTGTAATATTCATGCTCGTCATTATGCCATGCTAAGTTGGAGATGATTCATTGTTGATATGGTGGATAGTTATGTTGCACCCGTGCTTATGTTGATATCATGCTCATGCATTGTAATTGCATCATGTTATTTTATCATGGCTCAGCATATTGCATTCAAGTTTAACCGGATTAAATTGAACTTGAACAACTGTTGGCTGAGTCATGGTGCCACCATATCGAACTGACCAGTGCAACCACGCTTACCTTTATGGGAAGGTCCTAACTGGGTCTATTGTCGTGCCTCTCGCCGGTGCCTCCAACGAGGGAAGGTTATGGGCGCGCGCTACCCTGATCAGGTTGGCGGACATAAGCCTTGTGTGCCCGTTGTTGTTGTTATGGATCCGGGTCCCCGTTTGGGACCGTTTATGTTTGGCCACGACGGTGGCCGTTGGTGTCTTTGGTAGACACGGGGCCACCCAGGACTAGCCCAGTGGGGAGTGAGTTGGAGTTTTCGGGAGAGTGTCATGGCAGTAGGACAATTTTGTCGGAACGCCGTTGGTCCACCCGAATGGGAGTGCAAGGCCATGGGTTCCGTGGTGTGGGTACAGTGTACTAACCTCTGCAGAGTGTATATTAAACCTATCAATAGCCGCGCCCGCGGATAAGGGCCCAGTTCGTAGTTGGTCACACTGTGAGTCAATAGTAATTAATAATAATGCGCTTAATAACAACCATGGTTCGATGATGAGATAAGTTGGTTGTGATCGCCGGAAAGATCACCGTTTGAGACCAAGTGTTGGTCATGGTTGTGATCGCCGGAATGATCACCGTTTAGTTACGAGGTAACCCGTTGAACCAAGAGTGGTACCGTTCGTGATCATGAGATGATCACCGTGGTATCGAGGATACCGAGTTGTCGGATATTCGTGATGTTGTGCGAGAATCATGGGTAAAGATCAAGCTCCTTGTGGTCATTTAATGATTACTACGGTATTGTTTATACCAAGCTTGATTTGATCCTGAGATGATCGTGTGATGTCCGAGGTTGGTAAGTGCTGCATGTGATGGTTACGAGATAACCCGAGCAGAAGATGGTGCATATAGTGTCATCATGTTGCATGCTAGTATCGTCAGATTTATATGTTCATGCCATGTTCATATTGTTCTAGCTGTATCATGTTCAGGTTGTTCATGCCATGTTATCCTGATGATCTCATGATAATTCCTGCTTAACTTGTAATTGCCATGTTGTTGTATGTCTTGAACGCTTTTGGTAATTGTGAGCTTGCAAGTACATTCAATGTACTGACCTGGCGTGTCATGCTAGTTTGCAGGTCATGCCGGATTTGATTGCTTGCTTGTCATGGCTTCCGTTCGTGCGAGCTAGGATAAGCGTTCCAGCCAGAGTCCCTGCGGAGTGGAGTTCACCACCGTCGTCGTTGTTCCGCTGCTAGAAGTTTTTCCGCTG
This sequence comes from Triticum aestivum, assembly GCF_018294505.1. Classification (NCBI taxonomy): domain Eukaryota; kingdom Viridiplantae; phylum Streptophyta; class Magnoliopsida; order Poales; family Poaceae; genus Triticum; species Triticum aestivum. The sequence continues at coordinate 556,929,549 of NC_057802.1, forward strand.
CATCGTGTTGTTCTGCTGCTTGCATGGAGCAACCGTGGCAGGCGTAGTGTCGCCGTGCCGATGTTATTCACTGTAATATCGGAGACCTTGTATTCATATTCGTGTAATAATAGAAAGCTGGTTTGTTCTATGCTAAGCAGTGCCGTATTCCAGAAGACTTCTCCTCGATCTCTGGGCTGGAATACGGGGCGTTCCGGTTTCTCTGAGCCGGGGTGCCACATATTGCAAGCATCCGCAACTACAACAGAAGTATTAAGGTAAACCTAACCATAGCATGAAACATATGGATCCAAATCAGCCCCTTACGAAGCAACGCATAAACTAGGGTTTAAGCTTCTGTCACTCTAGCAACCCATCATCTACTTATTACTTCCCAATGCCTTCCTCTAGGCCCAAACAATGGTGAAGTGTCATGTAGTTGACGTTCACATGACACCACTAGAGGAGAGACAACATACATCTCATCAAAATATCGAACGAATACCAAATTCACATGACTACTTATAGCAAGACTTCTCCCACGTCCTTAGGAACAAACGTAACTACTCACAAATCATATTCGTGTTCATAATCAGAGGGGTATTAATATGCATAATGGATCTGAACATATGATCTTCCACCAAGTAAACCAACTAGCATCAACTACAAGGAGTAATCAACACTACTAGCAACCCACAGGTACCAATCTGAGGTTTTGGGACAAAGATTGGATACAAGAGATGAACTAGGGTTTGAGATGAGACGGTGCTGGTGAAGATATTGATGGAGATTGACCCCCTCCCGATGAGAGGATCGTTGGTGATGACGATGGTGATGATTTCCCCCTCCCGGAGGGAAGTTTCCCCGGCAGAACAGCTCCGCCGGAGCCCTAGATTGGTTCCTCCAAGGTTCCGCCTCGTGGCGGCGGAGTTTCGTCCTGTAAGCTTGCTTATGATTTTGTCCTCGACGAAAGACTCCATATAGCCAAAGATGGGCATCAGAGGGCTGCCAGGGGGCCCACGAGGAAGGGGGGCGCGCCCCCACCCTCGTGGACGGTGGGTGGCCCCCCTCTGGTACTTCTTTCGCCCAATATTTTATATATATATTCTAAAACGTGCTCCCGTGAAGTTTCAGGACTTTTGGAGTTGTGCAGATTAGGTCTCTAATATTTGCTCCTCTTTCAGCCCAGAATTCCAGGTGGCGGCATTCCCCCTCTTCATGTAAACCTTGTAAAATAAGAGAGAATATGCATAAGTATTGTGACATAATGTGTAATAACAGCCCATAATGCTATAAATATCGATATAAAAGCATGATGCAAAATGGACGTATCAACTCCCCCAAGCTTAGACCTCGCTTGTCCTCAAGCGAAAGCCGAAATCGAAAAATATGTCCACATGTTTAGAGATAGAGGTGTCGATAAAATAAAATACGGAGATGAGGGCATCATGATCATTCTTAGAACAGCAATATATATATATATATATATATAATCATATGATTTCTTATGCTAAAGTAACAATTCAATCACAATTTCAAGTATGAATCATAAACTTCATTGAGAACTAACAAACTATAATCTCAGTCATTGAGGCAATTGCAATTTGTCATAACATCAGAAAGAGTCAATAAGAGCTTTTCAGCAAGTCCACATACTCAACCATCATTTAGTCTTTCACAGTTTCTAACACTAATGCGATATTTATGGTTATGAAGTTTTAATCGGACACAGAGAAAGATAGGGGCTTATAGTTTTGCCTCCCAACCTTTTACCTCAAGGGTAATGTCAACAATAATAGTTCATGAAAACTCACATCCAATTAGCTATATATATCAGGATCTTTCCAACACACTGTGCTTGCCAAAGGATAAAATGTAAAAAGGAAAGGTGAAGATCACCGTGACTCTTTGCATTAAGTATAAGACAAGAATAAAACATAGACCCTTCGCAGAGGGAAGCAGAGGTTTTCATGTGCTTTTATGGTTGGATGCACAAAATCTTAATGCGAAAGAACGTCACTTTATATTGCCACTTGTGATATGGACCTTTATTATGCAGTTCGTCCCTGTTATTTCTTCCACATCACAAGATCGTACAAAGCTTATTTTCTCCACACTAATAAATCATACATATTTAGAGAGCAATTTTTATTGCTTGGAACGATGACAACTTATTTGAAGGATCTTACTCAATCCATAGGTAGATATGGTGGACTGTCATGGCAAAACTAGGTTTAAGGATATTAGGAAGCACAAGTAGTATCTCTACTTGGTGCAAAGAATTTGGCTAGCATGAGAGGGAAAGGCAAGCTCAACATGTTGGATGATCCATGACAATATAATTTATCTTAGATGTAGGAAAACATAACCCATTACGTTGTCTTCCTTGTCCAACGTCAACTCTTTAGCATGTCATATTTTAATGAGTGCTCACAATCATAAAAGATGTCCAAGATAGTATATTTATATGTGAAAACCTCTCTTTCTTTATTACTTCCTATTAATTGCAACGATGACCAAAACTATGTTTGTCAACTCTCAATAACTTTTATTCTTCATACTCTTTATATGTGAAGTCATTACTCTACATAAGATCCATATGATCCATTTATTTCTTTTTACTTCTTCTCTTTTATTTTATTCCCTCAAGATCATAGTAAGATAATCAAGCCCTTGACTCAACACTAATCTTTATTATATATAGCTCACGGACTCGATTACATAGAAGGATCATAAAGCAAAACTCAAAACTAGATCATACTAAAACTTTATTCTACTAGATCAAGATATTACCAAAAGGATCGAACTAAGAAAAATGGTAAAGATAAAAGTGTGATGGTGATACGATACCGGGGCACTCCCCCAAGCTTGGCAGTTGCCAAGGGGAGTGTCCGTACCCATGTGTTTATGTCTCCTTCTTCGGGGGTGGTGATGTGATATTCTTGGCGATGATGCCCGTCAGGATACGATTCTCTTCCTCGAGCTTATTGACTTGCTGCTTGAGGTCCATTATTTCCTTACGGAGCTTGCCTGTGACTGCTAAAGCTCCTTTCACCCAAGGATGTTGCATAGCTGCGGGAGAACAAGTAACACTCCTTTTCATATTTTCATAAGAAAGAAATCTAACATTGGAAGGGATGACCGAGTTTGGAATAGCTGAGCTCTGTAGTTCCCCCATCGTGAATCCAGCTCGGAAACGAGAAGTAACTTCTTCATCCTCCTCCATGGCATCTATCCTTTTCAAGTCAGCCTCCATCTCTTCCTCAGTTGATGGCCCAAAGTGGTCAGCATTGCTGTTTGCTCTTGGCCCCGGTGTCGGATGAGACACCCGACTCTCCCCGACTGACTCTTGAGAAGACATCTTGCTCTAAATCTGCAGCAGAAATAGCTCGAAACAAAAACAGGAGATATTTGCGTGGTACGGTGGTCAAAACCTTCGGGAGATTATATAATAAATTTTTACTGACCAAAAGAAGTATCATGCAAGAAAACGGAGTCCGGAGAGCACATGAGGTGCCCACGAGGCAGGGGGGCACGCCCAGGGAGGCAGGGCGCGCCCTCCACCCTCGTGGAAGCCTCGTGTCCTTCCCGGACTGCTTCTTATTTTCCTATTTTCTTAAATATTGCAAAACAGAGAAAAATTGCCATTAGAACTGTTTTGGAGTCGGTTTACTTACCGTACCACGTACCTATTCCTTTCCGGAGTCTGAAATGTTCTAGAAAGTGTCCCTTATGTATTCCTCCGGGGTTATGGTTTCAATAACATTAGTTTCAACATTTATGGGATTAACTGAGATATAATGTTTGATTCTTTGACCGTTCACCACCCTCGGATTTGTGCCTTCGAAGTTGTTGATTTTTATAGCACCGGAATGATAGACCTCCTCGATGACGCAAGGACCTTCCCATTTAGAGAGAAGTTTTCCTGCAAAAAATATTAAATGGGATTTGTATAACAATACATAGTCACCTACATTTTTGTATCCTTTTGTCATGCCATCTTTTAACCTTTTCTTTAAACAGTTTGACATTCTCATAAGCCTGGGTTCTCCATTCATCAAGTGAGCTAATGTCAAAAAGCCTCTTCTCACCGGCAAGTTTGAAATCATAATTGAGCTCTTTAATTGCCCAATATTCCTTATGTTCTAGTTCAAGAGGTAAGTGACATGCTTTACCATAAACCATTTTATACGGAGACATACCCATAGGATTTTTGTATGCAGTTCTATAAGCCCATAATGCACCATCAAGTTTCTTGGACCAATTCTTTCTAGATCTATTAACAGTCTTTTGCAAAATTAATTTAAGCTCTCTATTACTTAATTCTACTTGACCACTAGACTGTGGATGATATGGAGATGCAATTCTATGATTAACATCATACTTAGCAAGCATTTTACGAAAAGCACCATGAATAAAATGTGAACCACCATCAGTCATTAAGTATCTAGGGACTCCAAACCTCAGAAAAATAACTTCTTTAAGCATCTTAATAGAGGTGTTATGATCAGCACTACTAGTTGGAATAGCTTCTACCCACTTAGTAACGTTACCAACAACAACTAAAATATGAGTATACCCATTAGAGGAAGGAAACAGTCCCATATAATCGAAGCCCCAAACATCAAATGGTTCAATAACAAGTGAATAATTCATAGGCATTTCTTGACGTCTACTAATATTACAAATTCTTTGACATTCATCACAAGACAAGACTAACTTACGGGCATCCTTGAAGAGAGTAGGCCAATAAAAACCGGATTGCAATACCTTATGTGCAGTTCTGTCTCCAGCACGGTGTCCTCCATAAGCCTCAGAGTGACACTTGCGTAGGATCTGTTCCTGTTCATGCTCAGTACACAACGTCTAATAACACCATCTACTCCTTCTTTATAGAGGTGTGGGTCATCCCAAAAGTAATGTCTTAAATCATAGAAGAACTTTTTCTTTTGCTGGTACGTGAAACTAGGTGGTATAAACTTAGCAACAATATAATCAGCATACCATGGAGCAGTACGAGAAGCATTTATCACAACTAATTGTTCATCAGGAAAGCTATCATCAATAGGTAGTGGGTCATCAAGAACATTCTCTAACCTAGACAAGTTGTTTGCAACGGGGTTCTCAGCTCCCTTTCTATCAATAATATGCAAATCAAATTCTTGTAGCAAGAGAACCCATCTAATAAGTCTAGGTTTAGCATCTTTTTTTCCATAAGGTATTTAATAGCAGCATGATCAGTGTGAACAGTTACTTTAGAATCAACTATATAAGGTCTGAACTTATCACAAGCAAATACAACTGCTAAAAATTCTTTTTCAGTAGTAGCATAGTTTCTCTAGGCACTGTCTAGAGTTTTACTAGCATATTCAATAACATTTAATTTCTTATCAACTCTTTGTCCTAGAACAGCCCCTATAGCATAATCACTAGCATCACACATAATTTCAAATGGTAAATTCCAATCAGGGGGCTGAACAATAGGTGCAGAAACCAAAGCTTTCTTAAGTATTTCAAATGCTTCTACATAGTCATCATAAAAAACAAAAGGAACATCTTTTTGTAAGAGATTAGTCAGAGGCCGAGAAATTTTAGAGAAGTCCTTAATGAACCTCCTATAAAAACCGGCATGACCAAGGAAGCTTCTTATACCTTTAATGTCCTTAGGACATGACATCTTTTCAATAGCATCAACTTTAGCCTTATCAACTTCAATACCTCTTTCAGAAATTTTATGCCCCAAGACAATACCTTCATTAACCATAAAGTGGCACTTCTCCAAATTCAAGACAAGATTAGTTTCTTCACATCTCTGCAAAACTCGATCAAGGTTGCTTAAGCAATCATCAAAAGAAGTTCCGTAAACGGAGAAATCATCCATGAAAACCTCAACAATCTTTTCACAAAAGTCAGAGAATATAGCAGTCATACATCTTTGAAAATTAGCAGGCGCATTGCATAAACCAAAAGGCATACGTCTATAAGCAAAGGTACCGAAAGGGCAAGTAAAAGTTGTCTTTTCTTGATCCTCTTTTGACACAGGTATTTGAGAGAAACCAGAATAACCATCTAGAAAGCAAAAATGTGTATGTTTGGATAATCTTTCTAGCATTTGATCTATAAAAGGTAAAGGGTAATGATCCTTTTTAGTGGCTTTATTTAATTTGCGAAAATCAATTACCATTCTATAACCTGTAACAATTCTTTGTGGGATCAGTTCATCTTTATCATTAGGAACTACAGTGATACCTCCCTTCTTAGGGACACAATGGACATGACTTACCCAGTGACTATCAGCAACATGATAAATTATACATGCCTCCAGAAGCTTTAGTATTTCTTTTCTTACCACTTCTTTCACCTTAGGATTTAACCGTCGTTGGTAATCAACAACCGGTTTCGCGTCTTTCTCCAATTTTATTTTGTGTTGGCATAGAGTGGGACTAATGCCCTTAAGATCATCAAGAGTATATCCAATAGCAGCACGGTGCTTCTTGAGGGTTTTCAATAATTTCTTTTCTTCATGCTCTGAAAGGTTAGCACTAATAATAACAGGATATATCTCTTTCTCATCAATATAAGCATATTTAAGAGTATCGGGCAAAGGTTTAAGCTCAAACACGGGATCATCCTTGGGTGGAGGAGGATCCCCTAGGATTTCAACATGCAAGTTGTGTTTCAAAATAGGTCCCTATTTAAAGAATACTTCATCTATTTCCCTTCTTTCATTCATAAACATATCATTTTCATGGTCTAGCAAATATTGTTCTAAAGGATCAGTAGGAGGCACGGCAATAGAAGCAAGACCAATAATTTCATCTTTACTAGGCGATTCTTTATCATGGGGTGTTGGAAATATGCCCTAGAGGCAATAATAAAATGGTTATTATTATATTTCCTTGTTCATGATAATTGTCTATTGTTCATGCTATAATTGTGTTATCCGGAAATCGCAATACATGTGTGAACACATAGACCATAACGTGTTCCTAGTGAGCCTCTAGTTGACTAGCTCGTTGATCAATAGATGGTTACGGTTTCCTGACCATGGACATTGGATGTCATTGATAATGGGATCACATCATTAGGAGAATGATGTGATGGACAAGACCCAATCCTAAGCATAGCACTAGATCGTGTAGTTCGTTTGCTAAAGCTTTTCTAATGTCAAGTATCATTTCCTTAGACCATGAGATCGTGCACCTCCCGGATGCCGTAGGAATGCTTTGGGTGTACCAAACGTCACAACGTGACTGGGTGGCTATAAAGGGGCACTACAGGTATCTCCGAAAGTGTCTATTGGGTTGGCACAGATCGAGACTGGGATTTGTCACTCCGTATGACGGAGAGGTATCTCTGGACCCACTCGGTAATGCATCATCATAATGAGCTCAATGTGACCAAGTAGTTGGTCACGGGATCATGCATTACGGAACGAGTAAAGTGACTTGCCGGTAACGAGATTGAACGAGGTATTGGGATACCGACGATCGAATCTCGGGCAAGTAACGTACCGATTGACAAAGGGAATTGTACACGGGATTGCTTGAATCCTCGACATCGTGGTTCATCTGATGAGATCATCGTGGAACATGTGGGAGCCAACATGGGTATCCAGATCCCGCTGTTGGTTATTGGCTAGAGAGCGGTCTCGGTCATGTCTGCATGATTCCCGAACCCGTAGGGTCTACACACTTAAGGTTCGATGATGCTAGGGTTATAAGGAAGGTTTGTATGTGATTACCGAATGTTGTTCGGAGTCCCGGATGAGATCCCGGACGTCACGAGGAGTTCCGGATTGGTTCGGAGGTGAAGATTTATATATGCGAAGTCATCATACGGTCACCGGAAATATTCGGGGGTATACCGGTATTGTACCGGGACCACCAGAGGGGTTCCGGGGGTCCACCGGGAGGGTCCACCTGCCCCGGAGGGCCTTATGGGCTGTAGTCGGAAGGGAACCAGCCCCTAAGTGGGCTGGGCGCCATCCCCCCTTGGGCCCATGCGCCTAGGGTTGGGGGGAACCCTAAAGGGGGGCGCCCCCCTTGCTTGGGGGGCAAGCCCCCTCCCCCTTGGCCGCCGCCCCCTCTAGATCTCATCTAGAGGGGCCGACCCCCTTCCCCCTTCTCCCTATAAATAGAGGGGTAGAGGGAGGGCTGCAGCACCACATCCAAGGCGCAGCCCCTCCCCTCCCCAACACCTCTCCTCCTCCACGTGAGCTTGGCGAAGCCCTGCCGGAGAACTGCCACTCCACCACCACCACGCCGTCGTGCTGCTGTTGGAGCCTTCTTCCTCAACCTCTCCCTCCTCCTTGCTGGATCAAGGCGCGGGAGACGTCACCGGGGTGCACGTGTGTTGAACGCAGAGGCACCGTTGTTCGGTGCTTGGATCGGATTCTGCCGTGATCTGAATCGCTACGTGTATGACTCCTCCAACCGCGTTCTTGCAACGCTTCCGCATCGCGATCTTCAAAGGTATGCAGATGCACTACCCTCTCGTTGCTAGTAAACTCCATAGATTGATCTTGGTGATGCGTAGAATTTTTTTAATTTCTGCAACGATCCCCAACATGGGGTTGTCTACGAAACTTAGCAAAATTAAACTCATGAGAGATATCCCCTAAACCAACAGAAACAATATCCTTATTGCAGTCTATCTTAGCATTAACAGTATTCAAGAAGGGTCTACCAAATATAATGGGACAAAAGTCATCTTGTGGGGAACCGAGAACAAGAAAATCAGCAGGATATTTAACTTTCCCACACAAGACTTCAACATCTCTAACAATCCCAACTGGTGAAATAGTGCCTCTATTGGCAAGTTTAATTGTAACATCAATTTCTTGTAACTCAGCATGTGCAATATCATGCATAATTTCTTTGTATAAGGAATAAGGTATTGCACTTACACTAGCACCCATATCACATAAGCCATGATAGCAATGATCTCATATTTTAACAGAAATAACAGGCATGACTACAACAGGTCTATGTTTATTTTTAGTATCAGGTCTAGCAATTCTAGCAGCTTCATTACAGAAGTAAATAACATGCCTATCAATATTATCTGCCAAGAGATCTTTAACCATAGCAACACTAGGTTCAACTTTAATTTGCTCAGAGGGAGTAGGTGTTCTAGTATTACTCTTACGAACCACAGTTGAATCTTTAGCATGATCCTTTATTCTAACAGGGAAAGGTGGTTTCTCAATATAAGCAGCGGGAACAATAGGATCATTATAAGTGACAATCTTTTCTTCAACTTTAATAGGTGCAACTACTTTTACTTCAATGGGAGGATTATATTTAAACCACTTCTCCTTAGGGAGATCAACATGAGTAGCAAAGGATTCATAGAAAGAAGCTACTATCTCAGAGTCTAGTCCATATTTAGTGCTAAATTCACGGAAAACATCGGTATCCATAAAAGATTTAACACAATCAAACTTAGGTGTTATACCTGACTCCTTACCTTTGTCAAGGTCCCAATCTTCATAGTTGCATTTAATTCTTTCCAATAAATCCCATTTGAATTCAATAGTCTTCATCATAAAAGATCCTGTACAAGAAGTATCGAGCATGGAGCGATTACTGAGAGAAAGCCGAGCATAAATTTTTTGAATAATCATTTCTTTTGAGAGCTCATGATTGGGGCATGAATATAACATTGACTTCAGCCTCCCCCAAGCTTGAGCGATGCTTTCTCCTTCGTGAGGCCAAAAATTATATATATAATTACGATCACGATGAACAAGATGCATAGGGTAAAACTTCTGATGAAATTCCAATTTCAATCGGTTGTAGTTCCATGATCCCATATCATCACATAGCCTAAACCATGTCAATGCCTCTCCCTTCAAAGATAAATGGAATACCTTCTTCTCGGGCATACCTGCAAGCTTAAATAATCCACGAACTTCATCCACATAGATTAGGTGCAAATTGGAATGCAATGTTCCATCTCAGGATTAGCTAGCAGTTTCTCTATCATACCCGAAGGAATTTCAAAGTAAACATTTTCAGTAGGTTCAGTAGGTTGAGGAGGAACTCTTTGCTCTACTGGTCGGGGTGAAGATACCCCGAACAAGCCCCTCAAAGGATTATGTTCCATAGTAACAAGTGACAGTAAATTTCAGCACACTATATAAATTTTTCCTTACCAAATTCCACCTACCAAAGGCGCTTCACTCCCCGGCAACGGCGCCAGAAAAGAGTCTTGATGACCACAAGTGTAGGGGATCTATCGTAGCCTTTTCGATAAGTAAGAGTGTCGAACCCAACGAGGAGCAGAAGGAAATGATAAGCAGTTTTCAGTAAGGTATTCTCTGCAAGCACTGAAATTATCGGTAACAGATAGTTTTGTGATAAGGTAATTTGTAATGAGTAGCAAGTAATAAAAGTAAATAAGGTGCAGCAAGATGGCCCAATCCTTTTTGTAGCAAAGGACAAGCCTGGACAAACTCTTATATAAAGTAAAGCGCTCCCGAGGACACATGGGAATTATCGTCAAGCTAGTTTTCATCACGTTCATATGATTCGCGTTCGGTACTTTGATAATTTGATATGTGGGTGGACCGATGCTTGGGTACTGTCCTTCCTTGGACAAGCATCCCACTTATGATTAACCCCTATTGCAAGCATCCGCAACTACAACAGAAGTATTAAGGTAAACCTAACCATAACATGAAACATATGGATCCAAATCAGCCCCTTACGAAGCAATGCATAAACTAGGGTTTAAGCTTCTGTCACTCTAGCAACCCATCATCTACTTATTACTTCCCAATGCCTTCCTCTAGGCCCAAACAATGGTGAAGTGTCATGTAGTCGACGTTCACATGACACCACTAGAGGAGAGACAACATACATCTCATCAAAATATCGAACGAATACCAAATTCACATGACTACTTATAGCAAGACTTCTCCCATGTCCTATATGATCTTCCACCAAGTAAACCAACTAGCATCAACTACAAGGAGTAATCAACACTACTAGCAACCCACAGGTACCAATCTGAGGTTTTGGGACAAAGATTGGATACAAGAGATGAACTAGGGTTTGAGATGAGACGGTGCTGGTGAAGATGTTGATGGAGATTGACCCCCTCCCGATGAGAGGATCATTGGTGAATGACGATGGTGATGATTTCCCCCTCCCGGAGAGAAGTTTCCCCGGCAGAACAGCTCCGCCGGAGCCCTAGATTGGTTCCGCCAAGGTTCCGCCTCGTGGCGGCAGAGTTTCGTCCCGTAAGGTTGCTTATGATTTTTTCCTCGATGAAAAGACTCCATATAGCCAAAGAGGGCATCAGAGGGCTGCCAGGGGGCCCACGAGGCAGGGGGCGCGCCTAGGGGGGTAGGGTGCGCTCCCACCCTCGTGGACGGTGGGTGGCCCCCCTCTGGTACTTCTTTCGCCCAATATTTTTTATATATTCTGAAACGTGCTCTCGTGAAGTTTCAGGACTTTTGGAGTTGTGCAGATTAGGTCTCTAATATTTGCTCCTCTTTCAGCCCAGAATTCCAGCTGCCGGCATTCCCCCTCTTCATGTAAGCCCTGTAAAATAAGAGAGAATAGGCATAAGTATTGTGACATAATGTGTAATAACAGCCCATAATGCAATAAATATTGATATAAAAGCATGATGCAAAATGGACGTATCATAGGGTGAAATGTTCCATGAGAGATTCCCAAAGCAGATCTTTTGCTCTGTCGTCGACCCAAGTAAGATCTGGGCGTTCCTTTGCTGGCTTTTTTCCATTCTTGCATGGAGATCGGGAGTTGGTCCTTCACAAGAACTCCGCACTGACGAACAAACTTGTTCGCATTCTTCTTAGGCAAGATTGGTTCGCCGTTAGTTTTGATGGCATCGATGTTGTACTTTACGCTCTGCTTCAACTTTTTGCCCAGGCCTCGCACTGTCCTGCGTGTAGAAGATTTGCTCGATCCGGAGGGCTGAAAGAAGAAAGATCGATTGGTTAAAATATGTTCAAATCATTTAAAACATGTGATGATCACCAGATGCCTGCTTATATAAATATACCTCGCCGGTCTCTATTCTAATTTGAAGATCAACATTTTCTTCATCATCATAATCATAGTTCTGGACTTCATCAATTCGGTCGTCACGATCGAATATCATATCACCCTCCCCGGTATTGTTCAGATATCGGGAGCCGTCATCTTATTCATTCTGATCATCTCGCCCGCCAGGGGAGCGTATGAGCTCGAACAGGGCCTCTTCTCCTTCTCTGCCGGTATTGTCCGCCATAGCTTTTATTTAACTAATCCAGAAGAAATATAAAACAATTTAGTATTCAAATTACAATGCATGCCTGCAATCAACATTAAGGATTCATCGTCTCGAATTTTATCGAATAATATATATAATCTCGAATACATCGTCTCGAATAATATATATAATCTCGGATACATCATCTCGAATATTATATATCGAATACATCACTAGCTAGCTAGCTAATAAAGATCGAATACTATAGAATAATCTAGTTCATTCGCGGTTCCTGAGGTGCGGGCGGTGGACACCCAAAGAGAAGGAACCATCACAGGATCATAGCTCGGGTGAGATCCCCGAAGAACCTGCCAGGTATTGGAGAACCTGACGTCCATAGCAGCCATGTACCGACTGACGTGCTCGTCCTCCTCCCTGACACGACGACGTACCACCTCCGGCGGGGCTGGCTCCCTCCGCACCGAAAGTGGCCCACGCGAACGCCACCAAAGGAAATCAGGGTCGACGACGGGACCCGGGGCCGGGTTCCTCACCAAGCGGCGCGCCCTTGAAGGTAGCACCTCCCAGTACCAGCCCGGTGGAGCCCAGTATCGGACATGGGTCCTCTGAAGCAGGACGTCGTCGCGAACGGGACGACGACGAGGATGCGGGCCGGGCATCGTTGACGTCGATAACAAATTCTTATGGAAAAATTCCTATATATGCAATGTCATTTTATTAGGAAATTTTGAGCAACTTTTTCCTATGAAACTTCTCCTAGTCCTTCGTCTAACAAATATATATGGTCAACTTTTTCCTATGCAACTTTTTTATATGCAATTTTTTCTATACTAGGATATACAACATCGTATAAAATTAAAAACAGAAAAAGAAACACTAATTAAGCATCTAACACTAAAAACAGAAAAACAACTTCTATACATCCATTAAAAAATAGAAAAACAACATTATATACAAAAATTCCATACTAATTAAACACTAATTATATCCATCTAACATGCATTCATACATATATAC